>NW_008751691.1:2302925-2334012 GCF_000715545.1 Opisthorchis viverrini | reverse complement strand
ATACACTCATTTGCAAATCAATTTGGTTTTCACGAGAGACTCAACTGAATCTCTCGTTTATGACATTCTATAACCGAATGTGCTGCACACAGGCCGCCTCATGATTCAGTTGACCCGATATTCGAGATATCGCAGTATATTTTCATGAAGGAAACTACTCACAAGGTTGCTGAAAACTCTTCGACAGCCCACGACCGGTTTCGCCCTTCTTGGGGCTCATCAGGTAGGCTCAGTCGCCGAGTTTCCATCAACCTTATGTTATACTTGAACCCAAATTGGACTGTTTTCGAGAAATACACTCATTTATCGAAGAGTTTTCGGAAACCTTGTGAGTAGTTTCCTTCATGAAAATATACTGCGATATCTCGAATATCGGGTCAACTGAATCATGAGGCGGCCTGTGTGCAGCACATTCGGTTATAGAATGTCATAAACGAGAGATTCAGTTGAGTCTCTCGTGAAAACCAAATTGATTTGCAAATGAGTGTATTTCTCGGAAGTCAGCTAAAGGATCTCTTCAAGTTGCTACAACTGTCGCCAAAATTTAACTATACGAAGTTGGCTGTGGTAACTAGGAGGGACAATCCACAATCGCACATTTTATGCCAACTCTTTCTATTTTCCGTGCAATCAGTTCAGTGTTACCCAGACAGGATACTCTCATCTGCCCGAAACTGAATACACAACACACGTAGATTAGTGCACATTGACCAACACTCGTTCCACCTATTGTCACCTTTCTGGTTGTTATAAGGATGTCTGTTCATTTTCTCACCATTCCGGGGATCTCTCTGTCCAACCATCATTAAAACGCAACTGTCGCAAACTTAGAAGCGTTAAAATGCAGCTTCTTTTGCCCGGAGGAGTGAGTGAGTGAACGATCCTAACCTGGATAACACTATCGTTAGGGAAGCCCATGAGCTATTTGTAATCCACTGGTTCACTTGGGTCTTAATTTTCCACTGCCGGTCACCACAGAGAAGAAAAATCCTCAATTTCTTGTTAGTTACGACAACACTGTAAAAATTTCAAAACATTTCCACTCTCTTTTTGTTGTATCGTGGGTGGCCGTCTATTGGTTACGCCTGCGCTGAGCCTGCCAGACTACGCGATAAGAAGACAGAGAACTCGGGACACGGCTGTGTTGTCAGGACTAAGCATACAGAACTTTTGTATAAATATTTAGAATGACTAAATGGCTAAATATGGTCGTTCACTGGTTCGTTCAGTACAGCCAATGGCGGTGTTCCGGTCGTGAACGATTTCAGCCCCACTACACTGGTCTTATGTTGCTAAGCCGTGTTTGGTGAGCTCCACCAATGCACCTGCTATTCGAAATGTGTCATACCGATCGGGACCTTGGGGATGCGCCACTCTCTGCACATGTACTTTTTTCCCGTCTGGGTGCGTCCTGACACTTTTCCATAGTCAAACACAAAGCAGTTTGGTCGATTTGATACGAAGCGTCTTGCCAATTCATACAAAATGTAGATTGAGGCTCCTGTCATAGGATCACTAAATAACCAGCACCGATGTGATGTATGGGTCGTTAATGCCCATCATGTCGCCCAATGTCTCTGACCTCAGTAACTGGGTGTGCGAAATCCACTGGACTTTTGTGGTGACGATGACGCCTCAGCTGAGTTCTCGATCCCAAGCTCAAAAATACCCAGAGACAAGTCAAAATCCCGTGATGCATTTGGAGTGTATGTAGCCAGAACATCCTGGAAATTCGTACGCCTTCTGAACGCGCCATTGGCAACCGGCATTCAAGGGATACGTAGACGTTTTCGACTACCTAAAGCTCGCCTTGGTGCTGGGCACGTACAAGTTAGGCCCAGTGAAATAGGTAAAAAAACAATCGTTCAGCTGTAGCACCCTTCTGGTACATAGCTTCCATACCACCTAAAGGAAGCCCGAAAGCTAAGATCCTGCCTGTTTGCCCAAGCGTATGTAGGAGCAGTCGAGTTACTAATGTTGGGTTCGAACCACAGACCTTCCTGTCAGTAAGTTCATTTCTTATCTACTGAGCTATCTCGAGACTTATTCGCCTTAGTAGCGCATAATGGCTAGTGGTAAGGCTGTTTTAGTGTAGGATTCGGCCTAACTACTTTGTCATAGGGAATTCGGTCAAGGAGGGTGAGTTTAGAATTTGTCATGCAAAGCCAGTGCTATAACACTGAATAGCATTATGTAGCTACTTTATCCTTATTGTAAAGCTACGCTGGGTCACCGGCGGATATCGCATACTCTGTGTTGACCCAACGGGTAACTGATTGGCGGCTCGTCTAATCTCCAATCTACGCAAGTGTGCAGTGTACTCATTATGGGGACAACGACCGAACAAGTACGCAGTGAGTAAAAGGCGGGTATAACTGTTAGCATAGTCACGCAACTCTTAATCAAACTTAATCCTGGACTTTACATGTCATTTCGAACTCCCTGGCTGTCCATCACTGTGATTTCTGCGGTACCATCATTGATCACTGCACTCTACCGAATGTCGAAGACTGCGAACGCTTACTAGTAGCTTGTGTTATATTTTATTTACTACTACTTACATTAACTTTTAGTAGCTTACATTTCAGTTCTGTGGTCGAATAGCAAAAGACTGAATGTCAATTGGAATCAATCGTTCAGCTGCATTACTGTCGTGTTGACCAATTTTAGACAGCAGCAGTCGAGATGCTCAGGTTAGGTCAGCAAATTCACGCCTTGGCCACTGAGTTATCTCAAGATCAATGGTTGAGTACACAAAATGCAATCCATACCCGTTTTTGCTTGTTGTGCTCGTCAATACAGTCAGTACTGAACAGACGCGGTCAGATGAATGTGTCGGCAACTTATCGTTTCATGTTTTCTTTTGTTTTTCACCCACAACTTCCTCCAGATGCAAATGGAAATTTCCCTGCCAGATGAAGAAGGTCGACTACAAATCTTACAGATTCACACGGCAAAAATGCGTCAGTCTGGTAAGGTTGCCAAAGACGTCAGTTTGGAAGAATTGGCGGCAAAAACAAAAAACTTTAGCGGAGCCGAAATCGAGGGTCTTTGTCGGGCGGCTGCCTTCACTGCAATGTACCAGCTGATCAGTGTATGTGGTGTTTGTACTTTGTCATCCCTTTTTCGTAGTGCGTCACCCTTTTTTTAATACTGTGTGGTCGTGGCCGCAAGCTAGATGAAAAATGTGTGGGAATTTTACTCTTTTGCTCTCTTTTCTGTCTGCTTTCTGTTAATGAAGATTTGTTTCAATGGTTGCCCCTGGACTGTTTGTACAAGGCTCCTTTTTTGTTGTGTACAGCGGCCTCATGGCGGTCGCGACGTGAGTTAACTCATTCTGTCCTTCACTGCTCTTAATGTGGATTAAGTCGTGGGTGCCTTCATCCGCCCTAACATTGAACTGTTTTCCTTTTAACCCTCAGTACTGTTTCCCCCTTTCCAAATTTGTCGGGGCATAAGAAGCACTCACTTTATTGCCTAATGTTCTCAAGCCCATGGGGTCACAGCCGATTCCTATTCACCCAGTCTGATACCTATGGAATACTCAATCTGGACTCAATCTGCTGACTATCGGAGGGTGCGCATTTTCATACAAAATCTCTTCGCGATATTACATAGAATCACGTGGACCATGCACTAACGAATTTCCCGAGTAGCAGCAGTTAGAATTTCTGATTGTGGTTGATCGTTTATGCCGTTTCAACTTCATGCACACCTGTTCGCTCACCTGGCTAACAATTTTTCACGTAACTGAAATAGTACTTATGCACTCATCTGCAAACCAATTTTGGTTTTGACCGGAGACTCACCTGGAATCCAGCCGAATCTTTCGTTAATGTTTCCGAGATGAAATGGCGCATCTCACAGGTCTTCTTACTTCGTAATTTCTCATTTTGGTGGAACTCATACTAACTAGTCTGTCTCTTGTTAGGAGGTGCCGTTAAATGCAGTCGCAACACACGCTGACCATCATCTGTGTATCCGCCACACCATCGAAATAGGAGGTGATCTGACAACTAGACTGTAGTAATCGACTTATTACTATATCTTTTTTCTGTGATGGCTCCTATCTCAAGCCAGCTATTCGTTCCCAAACTTCCTCTTCATTGTAGGTTTTCAGAAAGCTTACCTAGAGGAGACGGAATCAACGATTTCATACACAAACCGGTACATTTTTGCACACTTTTTGACCTGACATTCGTTCAGGTGAAATCTCCCAACGAAGTACCCCAAATTGAAGTGCATCCAACCCTATTATCCTACTTGGACCCACGGTTTCTCATCCAGCCTCCTGTTTTTTTCTGCCCATTAGCCTTCCGGAAAAACGCAACTGGATCCAGATGCTTTTGACCGGCTGGTCGTGAAACGTGCCGATTTCCTATACGCGCTTGAGAACGACATCAAGCCGGTGAGTTTTGGTCGTGTTTCGCTTTGTGCCTTCGTATGCCAACCGGATTCCATTGGACTGACTCCACCGATTATCTTTGTCGGAGCACGGCTGTTTCTCCTTCCACATCGGCGTGTCTCATTGACACCAGGACTCAAGAAAGCCGCAGTATCAAATTGACGCTGAATGCATGTAGTTGTTTGACCACTTGAGTACGCCTGAGTCCAGTATTCTGTCTCTGATACATTCCCCACCTACTAATCCGGCTTTGGTATAATCACCTTTAGTAAAACAAGTCGTCTGCGTAGCATTTCTGTCACTTTCCTTATCGTCTCTACCATGTGATCTACTCTAATGTGAACCAGAAATGCTTTTTCAAACGGCAAAGGTTCATATGGCGCTCCGTGCCATTAATTAGATCTAGCCATTCTCATGGTTGAAACGTTACCATGCCTAGTTACGCAGCTAACAGCTAGACTGTAGTACTTGTCTTATCATAACATCTTTACTTCTGTGGTGACTGGCTATTCTATCTCAAGCCAACTGTTCGTTCCCGAACTTCCCCCTTATTGTAGGTGATTAGCAAGCTTACCTAGAAGAGACAGACAGACGATTTTATACACAAACTGATGCATTTTCCACACTTTTTGACCTGACATTCGTTCAGGTGAAATCGCCTAACGACGTACCCCCAACTGAAATGCATTAAATCTTATTATTCTACTTGGATCCACCGTTTCTCATCCAGCCTCCTGTTTTTTCTCTGCCCATTAGCCTTCCGGAAAAACGCAACTGGATCCAGATGCTTTTGACCGGCTGGTCGTGAAACGTGCCGATTTCCTATACGCGCTTGAGAACGACATCAAGCCGGTGAGTTTTGGTCGTGTTTCGCTTTGTGCCTTCGTATGCCAACCGGATTCCATTGGACTGACTCCACCGATTATCTTTGTCGGAACACGGCTGTTTCTCCTTCCACATCGGCGTGTCTCATTGACACCAGGACTCAAGAAAGCCGCAGTATCAAATTGACGCTGAATGCATGTAGTTGTTTGACCACTTGAGTACGCCTGAGTCCAGTATTCTGTCTCTGATACATTCCCCACCTACTAATCCGGCTTTGGTATAATCACCTTTAGTAAAACAAGTCGTCTGCGTAGCATTTCTGTNAAGGAAGCACGAGGGCTGGGATACTGCCAGGTTGCCCAAGCCTAGACAGGGAAGTTGAGAGGCGGAGGTCGGGTTCGAACCACGGACCTTCCGGTCAGTAAATTCGTGCTCTAACCCTTTGAGCCCTCTCGCCAGTGCATAGCTGCCATGCCACACAAAGGAAAGAAGAGGACTGAGCCACTGAAAGGCTGCCCAATTCTAGACTGGAGCAGTCGAGGTGCCAGGATTGGGTTGAAACCACAGGCCTTCCAGTCTGCACCTTACCTATCTCGAAGAGATCCATACTGAGAAGTTTATTGGTAACAGCGAATTTTCTCAATTTAGTCTCCTTCTAGTACCTCTTCCTCAGTGCCCTTTGAATGAATTCTTTCGGAACCAGTGAACTCACTCGGTTTCATTTTTGCGGTCACCTGTCACTAACCCCTATAAACAAACCCATCTAAAGGACCGTGCACTAATTACCTTTGAAGTTCGTGGATATTTTCCGTTGAACTCGGTTGGCCTTATGCGCCATGATGTTCTGCGAATGGGGTCTATTTCTTGCTACAGTTTGTTGGTCGTCAACTAATGATCCTGTTGACCAAAATGAATCGTCGATTCACGGCTGCAACAACCATCATCATCCAAAGGCTTTTAGCCACTTGATAATCAACTGTATCGCATGGTGATCTTACTTTCTTACTCGCTAATAGTGCCCGTGAGACATTCAGCAGAGCTTTATTTCAGGCTGACTGGGTAAAACAATATAGTGCTTCCGTGGTAGCATTTTGCGTGCTGAGTCGCACGAATCTCAAAGGCCAGAATCGCTTTTGCCAATTATCGCCAGTTATGATATCAAAAGTGTATCTCACTTGGTTTTAAGGAACAAGTGTATCAGACCAAAGTGCGGGCTGTACTGTTGTACGGCTTCCTGACTTGGTCTATTCGGGCGGAAGCATCCTCAAGTCTCTGACTACGGATGTCTCAGAGGGTAGCCGCAATTGCCTGCAACCGGCGAATGCGCAGTGAGGTGATCAGAAGATAGGTTCTGATGAAGCAGGGGGTAGTCCTTCAAAGAATGCATTCAGCGGTACATGCTACGGTGGCTGGGTCGTGTACGGCAGTGAAGCATCGGTGTTGAACACTGATGTCATGCCGTTGATTATGATGATGATGGCTGGGTCGTGTGTGACGAAGGCCCTAGTTACTACCTTCTGAGATGAGCGCCATTTTCGATGCCTAATTTGGAGTGGGGGAAACCCAGAAGTGGACAGAATTTGGCATGAAATGAGGGAATGAAAAGCGCTTTTGGTGTTGTTCGCCTTTTAGAATGGGGTCCACGTAATGCTTTCTGTGCATGGTTGGGGTCACTGAACGGTATGCTCGTTAGTCGGTGGCCCTAATGCTGTTGCTATCCAAGTTTTCTGGTTAAGTGTTGATGGTGTATGCACCTCGGATGTTTGTGGCAAAGCATTCCGAGGTCCCTCTCCTTGTCCTATCTGTTTCTTTCCATTATAAGGCTCTATTGAAACAAATTGGTTTGGTTGTATGGCAGCGAAGCACTACTGTGCCCATCTGTTGTCAATGATGACGACGATGCTGACGGTACATGCTGGAATTGGACTACACTGACTTGTTACTGTGATAAAACCGGTCTCTTGACGTTTATTTTTCCGCTATGTGCGCCTAACTTAATCGGATTGCCCTCAGGCAATCCGTTTTCTCTTACTCTCATGCTTCAACTTCACTATCGATCCTGATAAGTTAACCGAACAGTAAACAAACCGCTCACCACAACAGCTAGTTCTGTCGGATTCCGCCACCGAACTTTCAGGTCTTCGTGACTTAAATTTGCGCACATCCCATGGTTATCCATTCCCGAATCCAGTTTTAGATGGCAGGCAGGAGATCAAAGTTTTACGACTTAATTTATTGCTCGTAAGCTGGTGTGGCGGATACTATCCGCCTACCGGTAGTTTCTTTTTTTGGTAATATGGGGTAAGGGGGAAACGCGCATAGCGATAGACCCGTCTAGGCACTCAAACCGCGTTTCCGCCGTCTGACTAGATTCGATTCGCTCAATGTCAACTTTAAGAATTGTTTGCCTGAAATTATGCTGTTTAAGTTCTCATAGAGACAAGTTGACTTCAGGCTTGTGGGACGAGGTTAACTCTCAAGTAAGCTGTCTGATTTTCATAAACAGTTGTACTGTAATATTTCTTAGTCTCCAAATGTGAACTAACGACACTGTTATCTCGTTAGTATTCTGCAATATGCACAGTAATTTTTTTAATAACTCTCCTTTCGAAACAAGAGCAAAGTTCAACAAACAATCGTCGGTCCGTCCGTGGCGAGAGTGACGGGATGGGCACGCGGTGCGTGCGAAACTACAGTATGGTAAAATCATTCTCATATTGTCTGGAAAACAAAAGATATCAGTAATTAAACACCCTGGGTTCTTTGGAGACAATCGAAGGCAAAGTAGACGCGTGTACGGTCCATTGCTCCGTTCTTAACTATTACTGAACAATACTTCCATACTGAAAGTAGACAGGTCATTTGACGGCATCTATAGGAAAGATAACTTCCCGGTACCTACTTTCACGGCCACATAACCACTTTCCTGTCAAAACCAAGACGAAAGGATTATGGTATGTATGGGATTTAATTAATTTATCGTTCCATTTAACACTTCCTCTCCATTTGTTTACTACAGGCTTTTGGCACTGCTGAAGAAGAGCTGAGCTGCTACGCACCGCGTGGTATTATGACTTGGGGTGAATGTGTCTCTGAGGCGTTGAATATGGGTCGTCTGGCTGTTCGTGCTGTGGGTGAGGCAGATGTTGAAACCTATCGCCCTCTAACTCTGCTTTTGGAAGGCCCACCTAAGGCTGGAAAGACGGCTCTGGCAGTAGAAATTGCTAAGCGTTCCGGGTTTCCGTTCATCAAAATCGTCACTTCTCACAAGATGATCGGCTACACCGAAATGGCTAAGTGCGCAACAATGAAGAAGGTGAGTACCTTTTCGTAAAGGAAACTACTCACAAGGTTGTTGGAAACTCTTCGACAGTCCACGACCGGTTTCGCCCTTTTTGGGGCTTATCAGGTAGGCGCAGTCCCCGAGTTTCCGTAAACCTTATGATCTACGTGAACCCAAATTGGACTGTTTTCGAGAAATACACTCATTTGCAAATCAATTTGGTTTTCACGAGAGAGCAAAAGAGTGGTTCACCAATGGTAAGTGATGGAAATCCGGTAAGATAATGGCGGTGCATCATAACTTGCGATAGTCACAGCTTCTGTTATCTGTAAGTGTACAGGCCCTACTGGGAATCGATGCAGATGATTGGAGATGGAGCCCCTTGAAAAAAATAAGACGGAAGTACTCCCAATGAAACGATGAGTGATCATTTTGCTGGGGATGAACATAAAACTCCGCCCGTGAGCAGCATGAAAAAAATGCGAAAAATTCAAGATATGGAAATGTACATCCAAGCATTGTGATGCAATGAAAATCGCCTCTGCACTAACATCTGCCTGTTTTCTTTCGTTTACAGCTCACGAACATTCGTACGGCCTCATACTGGATCACAACAGACAGTTAGTTTCATTGGTAATGGCCGCTGGCGTCTCTATCCAAATAGGTTGGAATTCCGACAAACGTTGGCTGCTTTCGAGCAGCTGAGACAATTACCGGAATCATCAAATCAACAAGAAGAGGAGGCAATTAAAGGAGTGCTTAGGAGCTGGCTTCACGTAGGAAGTTGTGCAGCTAACAAGTGAAAGTAGCGGCGTGGGATCCACCGCGCTACACACACGATAGATGTGTTTCGTGCCTTCCGTTCAGGATAGGCTAACAAGCAAACAAACAACGCTTTGAAATAATGACGGTGAAACAAGGAAACGAAAACCAGGGCGCCAGAAACTTACGGCTTTCAGTGGCTGTGACACCAGATCTCGTATTGCTTGTACGATAAAGTTAGAGAACCTGGGTCCAACTGGGTTGTATTCAATCAGTCCCTCGATGTTGTCCACAATCACGACACTGAGGGGTGACTTGGCTCCATCATCGAAAATCTACCGGGTAGAAAACACCATTCATTACACACGACAGTGTACGGCAGCGAAAACACACTTATAGTGAAAAAAAAACTACGAAGTGATTGCAGCGGGAATGTTCGTGGCTGGAACATTATTCGGAAATTTCGAAGGGACAGTCAAATTAAGTTTGACCAGTATGACCAACACTCAGGTTTTAAGAGGCCAGACGTACTCACCTTTTCGAGAAATACACTCATTTGCAAATCAATTTGGTTTTCACGAGAGATCCAGTTGAGTCTCTCGTGAAAACCAAATTGATTTGCAAATGAGTGTATTTCTCGAAAAGGTGAGTACGTCTGGCCTCTTAAAACCTGAGTGTTGGTCAAACTGGTCAAACTTAATTTGACTGTCCCTTCGAAATTTCCGAATAATGTTCCAGCCACGAACATTCCCGCTGCAACCACTTCGTAGTTTCTTTTCACTATAAGTGTGTTTTCGCTGCCGTACACTGTCGTGTGTAATGAATGGTGTTTTCTACCCGGTAGATTTTCGATGATGGAGCCAAGTCACCCCTCAGTGTCGTGATTGTGGACAACATCGAGGGACTGATTGAATACAACCCAGTTGGACCCAGGTTCTCTAACTTTATCGTACAAGCAATACGAGATCTGGTGTCACAGCCACTGAAAGCCGTAAGTTTCTGGCGCCCTGGTTTTCGTTTCCTTGTTTCACCGTCATTATTTCAAAGCGTTGTTTGTTTGCTTGTTAGCGTATCCTGAACGGAAGGCACGAAACACATCTATCGTGTGTGTAGCGCGGTGGATCCCACGCCGCTACTTTCACTTGTTAGCTGCACAACTTCCTACGTGAAGCCAGCTCCTAAGCACTCCTTTAATTGCCTCCTCTTCTTGTTGATTTGATGATTCCGGTAATTGTCTCAGCTGCTCGAAAGCAGCCAACGTTTGTCGGAATTCCAACCTATTTGGATAGAGACGCCAGCGGCCATTACCAATGAAACTAACTGTCTGTTGTGATCCAGTATGAGGCCGTACGAATGTTCGTGAGCTGTAAACGAAAGAAAACAGGCAGATGTTAGTGCAGAGGCGATTTTCATTGCATCACAATGCTTGGATGTACATTTCCATATCTTGAATTTTTCGCATTTTTTTCATGCTGCTCACGGGCGGAGTTTTATGTTCATCCCCAGCAAAATGATCACTCATCGTTTCATTGGGAGTACTTCCGTCTTATTTTTTTCAAGGGGCTCCATCTCCAATCATCTGCATCGATTCCCAGTAGGGCCTGTACACTTACAGATAACAGAAGCTGTGACTATCGCAAGTTATGATGCACCGCCATTATCTTACCGGATTTCCATCACTTACCATTGGTGAACCACTCTTTTGCGGGAGTCTGTCCATCATAATAGAGAATGTCTGAAGAACCCAGAATTCATCTGGGTTATGTCGACATAATTCATCTTTCCCTGGTCTATTCATCATTGCTTGCTTTCTGTTCTCTAACTCCTCCCTCTCTTGCAGGGACGAAGAATGCTCGTACTAGCCACAACCAGCTGTCGCGCCGAACTAGCCGAGCAGAATTTGACCCAAGCCTTTTCGTGGCACATTCACGTGAATGCCATGTCTAAACCAGAACACATTATGTCCGCTCTAGAAGAAGATGATCGCTTTACGTCGTCTGAGAGACAAAAGATCGAAAGGTCAATTTCCGGAAGTCGGTAAGTTTGTTATCGTTACTTACGGGAATGCTCTGTTGCGCAGATTGCCTTGTTGACAAAGCTGTTAAGCTGTCTCAACGCGGATTTTTTTCTCAAACCGGGAATGACAGTTATGCACTTGAGCTCTTGTGAACATAACGTTCCGTTACGTTGCATGATCTTGGGAGATGCAAAGTTCCGCAGTTATTTGGCGTGTGGTTTGACGTGTTACTAGACCACTCTCTGTCATATTCATACATTTTCTAATCCCTCCTAGGTGACTTTTCTTTCTCATATTTTTACAGTCTTTGGCTGATCCATCGTTTCATAGTCTTACCCGTACACTTCAGGTCAATAATCTTTGCGCATGTGACAGAACGACCGGACTTTAATTTCAGATTTGATATGGAAGTAATATGCCTTAGCTGGTGAAATTCGCCTCCGTATTAATTTGTTTCATTCGGTCGAAAAGATTCTTGCCTTGTTTTCCTGTCGCCTTAATGGTTCCTATCTGTTTCCTTCCCTTAACAGGTTCTGCATCGGTATCAAGCACTTGATAGAACTTGTGGACTTGGTTTCTAAGGTTGGTGACCTCTTTCTTGAAAGTTTGTTTGTCCGCCCCGGGCCACTCGATCACCGTCATCTTTCTCTGCGACGAGCAGTTTCGATTCTTACTGTTTCTGACAAAGCGGTTTTAAGCCTTTGAGTCCAGCTGTTTTGGTGTCAGTTCTCTTCAGCTAATCATTACAACCTTACAGAGGTAGTTGATTTCATGGGGATCAAAAGTAGACCATATGGGAAGGTTGAAGAGCTGAGGAGTATCTTCCAACAAATGCTCAGGCAGGTGAACCATGCTGTCTTCGAACGAACCTCCACGAAGGCGACTTATCCTCACACATTGCTGCTTTGTTATTATAGCGTTTTATTTTCACATTTGCCTCCTGCTGGACATGAGTATTTGCTCTTTAGACCGCGATGCCATCTACTTTGCCAAGGCGTTCTTTTCTCATGGCTGTATGGCAGTACTCACTACTGCCGTCTTGTGAATTTTGATGAAGAATTTTGTCGTTAATTTCTAATACGTACGTGACAGATCTGGCAGGTCACTGGTGCCAAAATACGTCAGATGGTTTTGGAAGGAACGAAGTTACACGTGACAGATGAAACTCTATAGCTGGCTGTTAACGTACTTAAATTGCCATTCAGTTGACTTTCTCGAGCAGCCAAGTTCGCAAAGTCGTGAAGGGGGTGGGGACGCGTCAGGCGAAGTCAGGCTATAACCATACAACCGGGCATGAAAGCCAGTGCCGAAAGATGCGATGGTGGTCAGTTTGAGCATCAGAGCTTGTGCTTCACCTTTGTTTTCAAAGATGAGGGGATAACGAAATCCACGCGCTTCAGATCGACAAGATTATCACCAACAACACTTTCAACACCAGAGTTTTGAAGACCTTCCATTGTTCGCCTCATTATTTCATCAATGAAGAAGTTGAACAACGGAGAGAATGGAAATATTTTTTGAACACCGCTTACGGTAGGGAAGCCTTTAGGGAGTTTACTATTCATTCTCATACACTTAGGAGAATGTTAATATGAGGAGCACAGTACGTTCACATACAGAGTTCATTCGTCCACACTCGCAGTGACAACCTTTGCAGAACGCACATCTGCTTAGGTTGTGTGGTAACTTGATGCATATCTGTTTAACTACTGACAATGGAGCAGTAACTCAAACGTTTCGAGGAAGCAACCACACTAAGCCCGTGAATCTGATTTGGAATTTACGACCACTATCCCTCGATTCGTAAACCAACCAGTCAACCTTGATCTTAGGTCGCTTTTCACAAATATTCCAGTGAACCGAGCTTTATGGGCGGTTTGTGATTTGTTATAAAATGTGTTGGGCTACCGGACCTATGTACAGTAAACTCATCACACATCGGCGGGATTTTAATAACTTTCGAATTCACATAGCTCTATCAACACCTAGCGAAGCACAGATGTTGCTATCAATGATGCTGATGATAAAGCATCCATCTCGACCATTCTTTGAATCTGAGTGAGTGTTCATATCATATCATATCGTAAAAAATATTAGAAGATGGTTTAGGTCAACATAACGGCGTTGTAGTCAGAGCCACAAACACCATTTAAGAGGCCTCGACCACTTCAGCGGTTCGCTCACCGTTGTTGAGTGGATAGAGGTTTATGTCCGTGACAAGCATTCATAGCAGGTGGCGTGAGCGTACAATTTGACAAGAGCAGAGAGTCCTACCGCGAGTCAACAGATATCAACTTTGCTGTCCGGTCTCCTTATCGGACATTCTTCGGTGGACAATAACATTACTGTATCACTTGAACTATATGATTACGTCTTGGGAAACTACTCGAAAACCGATCTTTGTATGTTTGTCAAACCCAGCTGAGAAATGGCTGAATTGGTACGGTTCTATTAAGGTCAAAGTTGCAGTACTCTGTCATGCCAAAGAGTTCACCTCTGGAAACAGGGAGATAAACACTGAGTTGATTGAGTATTCCTTTTCCTCGTACTTTTCTCAGTAGTATGTGTAACTGTCTCGTTTCGGGTGGTGGAGGAGGCCAAATTCCTCCGGAATCCGATTAAAGCCACCAGCTTTTGTGGCTGTTCTTGGCGCACTCGCTGAACAAGTGCTCTGATCAATCAAGTCACAAGTTTCTTCTGTTCTATTACCGAAACAAATGGGTGAGATGGCTCAAGTGGTTAGAGCGCGAATTTACTGATCGGAAGGTCCATGGTTCGAACCCGACCTCTGTCTTTCGACTTCCCCTGTCTAGGCTTGGGCAACTTGACAGTATCCCAGACCTCGTGCTTCCTTCGGGTGGCATGGCAGCTAGACACCGAAAGGGCGCTACAGCTGAACGATTATTATTATTTACCGGAACAAACTACTCGGCATCTCATCTGTCTTCATACACTAACTTAACTCTACTCGCATTTTTCTCCAGACGGACGCCGCCTACCGAGTCCCTACCTTTCTGGCCAAGTTGGAGGAAGAGGGGACGCCATCGCAAGCTTAGCGATATGGTCTTCAGCATTTCCGGAATCTCGCTTGTGATACATGAAATTGCGTTGTGATACCCACTGCATATTTACGGGTGCTCACGTAGCACCTTTCCCAAGCAATTGTTTTTTCTCTTATTTAACTGATATTCCTTCTAGACCTCTTCTCTTCTGTCCACATGTTTACCAGTTCAGTACAAGGACATCGCAATTTTCCTCACGATCGATAATAACCTGACCACACACACACACACCATCACCTCAGTTGTTATTTGCTGTCATTTTTCGGTCTGCTAAACCGAATAACTACTTTTTCGAGCCTGGCTCTGGCCAGCTCCCTGTTTTCCTGCATCAATCAAATTTTCCTTTGAAAACTACCCGAAGGTTGTTTCTATTATCTGCCAATTTTTTTATGTATCGCACCACAGTCTATCATTCCAGTTTCATCCGAATTATACTGAGATGCCGTCCGTTTAATTTTGTGCTTTAATATCGCTGGGTTGGAATGAACAGGTTACTTACGAGCGTCCGGGTTCGAACCCGACCTCTGTCTCTCGACTTCCCCTGTCTAGGCTTGGGCAACCTGGCAGTATCCCAGCCCTCGTGCAATCTTCGGGTGGCATGTCAGTTAGGCACCGGAAGGGTGCTACAGCTGAACGATGTGAGTACATATTCCGCGAGTCCTAAAGCACCTCCATAAAATTATGTAACCATGTAGTCGATAGTGACTTTTTCAGAAAAGCGTGTGGTCCACACGAGGCACAAAGTTTTGGACATAGCACTTTCTGAGGTAATCTGTCCCTTTCCAAGTAGGTCGCACTTGTTCCCCAGGTTGACGACAACTGCATGTTTCCAAGTGGTCATCCAATAGATTCTACGGAGTGTTCTCTCCAACCTTAAATTTGTGCTTTCGTGAGCAAACGATTCCAACCAGCGCTCTGTCTTCTTTCCGAATAGGTCGCAGAACAACAAAAGCTTATTAGCGTCATTCTTTTGTTGAGGAAGTTAGTATATCGAATTTCGGGTAAGCACACCATGCAGTAACTTCCTAATGGTGACCACCGGATAATAGCACACTGAATCGTGGATGGCAGGAAATGCCGTCTTGAGATAACTGTTGTCTGTGACACATTCGGAATCAACTGACAAAAGGTCCCAATAAAGGAAACTACTCAACGCTGCTGAAAACATCCCATGACCGGTTTCGCCCTTTTTGGGACTCATCAGGTAGGCGCAAACCCCGAGTTTTCAGCAATCTTGTGAGTAGTTTCCTTTATGGAAATATGCTGCGATATCTCGAATATCGTGCCAACTGAATCATGAGGTGGCCTGTGTGCAGCACATTCAGTTGAAGAACAACATAAACGAGAGATTTACTTGAGCCTCCCGTGAAAACCAATTTGATTTGCAAATGAGTGTATCTGACGAAAGGTTCTGTTCACCAGAGGTGTGATATCGTGTGGCAATAGTATCCGTGAGGACTTGGAACTCGTTCGCGACTCGACGTACTGTTAACAAGTAATTCATTAAAATCTGTCTTTGGTAAGCTCTCGTCGAGTGCGTCTCATAAAGGCCTACCTGCGCTTCAGTTGTACCGATAGTCAGGATATCAAACTAGCATTCTTCACTGCAGTACCATTTATAAGAGTGATAAAATAGGTCAGACTAGGAATTTAATAGAGTTCCATTTTAGTCTCATGCTAACACCATCTTAATTTGGGAGTGCGTGGTAAACTCCAACTGTCCACTTTGCAGTTCAAGTGCCAGCGAGATTGGTTAGAGAAGAATTTCACTGTCTGACATGGCTTGTTTGCTTCTTGCTAGTGATTTGCCCTTGTAATCCCCTTCAGGCTCAATGCATGAAAGTTAAGTAGAGACTGGGTTGAACTGTGCGACAGCCTTATACTGGTTTTGCCTGGTTGACTGCTGTTCGTTCGGACACACTGTAAATCCGATCAGAACGATGGTTTGACAGTGAACTTGGACTGAATGGCGAGTGACGGCTTGATGTCAAATGACAAATGCTTTGGTTTTCAATGACACATGTCGCTTCTCCTTAAATGCCTTGGTTTTCAATGACACATGTCGCTTCTCCGTATTGGCCTTATTAAGGTGCAGAAGTGGTTAGACTTAGCGCGACAACGAACAATAGAAGATGATCTCCCCTCGAAGATGTGCACATCTCTTCGGCACGATCAAATCAGCTTGATTTTTCGGAATCATACATAGACACGAGGAATGTGAATAGATGCGCAGGGCAACATGGTTCGGGAATCAGTGATCTGTGGGAAACCACATTCATGTAATAATAAACTAAAAACATTTGGCACAGCATGCAAAATCCGGAATTAACCAATTTTCGACCAAGATAAGTCACAGTTGAATGTGAGGAACGGGATATTGAAGCATGAAGAAAAATCGCCTCCCCAGTGTTTAAGTCCAAAACACAATATCAAAACCTTAGTTAGCGTGCTCAGACGTACGCTTACTGAATTTCGTTTTAGTGTTATCCGATGAAGAATTTTTACTAGAGCACGCTTGTGACACACCAAAGTAGTACTGGGTGAAGAGAACATTTCATCCAGCTTTACCCTGATTATCTTGTTGTAAGGTAATTGTGGACTTGATATATTAAGATCTGTTGATGTCGATGAGGAACAAGTTTGTTGTCTTTTCATAAAGGAAACTACTCACAAGGTTGCTGAAAACTCTTCGACAGCCCACGACCGGTTTCACCCTTCTCGGGGGCTCATCAGGTAGGCTCAGTCCCCGAGTTTCCGTCAACCTCATGTTCTACTTGAACCTAAATTGGACTGTTTTCGAGAAATACACTCATTTTCAAATAAATTTGGTTTTCAAGAGAGACTCAACTGAATCTTTCGTTTATGATATGAGTGCATTTCTCGAAACTTGCTCTCTCTTTCTTTATGATCTGCAAATCTGTGTGCGAAAACGGTTTGTAAATTTAGTTATTCCAGTCCTAACAAGGTGCACCTAATTTCTGTAGCAAACATTCTTATCGCGATGCGCGAGAGTTATTTTGAGTGAACAGCCGCACACCTAATAAAAACATTTGACCGAAGCGGTCGAGCGATTGGTGTGTTGTCTGCAACGGTCTTTTTATCCCACGAGTGACTGTTCACACATCAACCTAATCAGGCGTCATTTCGAGTGGGGGAAGAACATGGCTCCGACCACACTTGTCGACCCGGAGACAACGCTGGTGCACAACGCAGCTAGTTCTTGAGAATGTTTGTGGGCGGTGGCCTGGACACTTAAAATCTTCGACAAAGAAGACAGTCCGCTTCTGAAGTCTCGAGGGGACCACGACGTAGGCGCCATGTGATCGCCTTAAGTGTCCATTAGGACGTGGGTTGTAGGCACGTTAGAACGACAACTGCAGGAACGTCTTTTGGGGGTATTTACTTCTGAATTTGTCGCCCTTCAGAACCCAACTTGTAAGAAGTGCTGCTGTCTGATGTGGATTATGCCTGGGGCTGATTTGTGTCCAGGTTCCAGAGGAGTAGAGACCGATGGAGCTTCTTTAGACTAATGGTTTCTTACAAGGATATATGCAGCGACTTTTGACTGATATTTTTACGTGCTCAGAAACCTAATATCATATTCATTGTGTGTTAGCACTGAGAAACTCTGCCTAGATACATATTCATATGTAAGCTTCTCCATCCAAGTGATGGAGTGGCAGCCCTTAGCCACCAACCTTTGTGAAAGTGGCCAAATTCTCTGTTGGTTAACACCCATCAAAAGATATTTTGTAGGTACTCATCCCAAATGCCGGGAACACTTACGAGTTCTACACTCACGCTCATAGCAATATGACAACAAAGAATTATCATGCTCATCACTGTCCCCTGGGGGATTTTAAGTTTGCGATACATATTTTCGACACACTATTCTGACTGCCCTACACACGACATCCCAGCTCAACCTCAACAAAGCTACAGTTGCCTCTGTTCAAAATACGACAAACTCGTCCATAAAGGCATCATAAGCGCCAGAACACGAGGCACATCATATGTTTGCAACTAAACGAATAGACACAGTATGCAAGATTCCTTAAGGACAGTTTGGGATAAGTTTTTTTTGGAGGACGGCAGCTAACTTGACAAGAGAGCCAAACTCATCCTACTCGGCAATTCATACCACACGTAGAAAACATCAGTCAAAATGCAGTGTATACTGCGAATAGCTACTTTGACCATGAAGCTTATGGATGCCAATATTGACCCAGCACTTAACGTCACGCACCTAAACAGTCGGCTCAAAGGAACTTCTCGTTTGAGAGAGATCAAGCTGTGATTGATGGTTCAGCTGTGGTACCCTTTCGGTTTCTAACTCTCATGCCACCAGACAGAAGCACGAGGGCTGAACTATTTCCGGGTTGCCCAAGTCTAGACAGGGGAAGTCGAGACGCAGAGGTTGGGTTCGTGCTACGGTCAGTAAATTCGCTAAATCAATTTGCCTGTGAGTGTATTTCGAGCTCGAGCGGAAGATAGAGATGACAAAAACTCAGACTACGCCTACTGGTTGAGCCTCAATAAAGACAAAACCGTTGGCGGACAGTAGAAGATTTTTCAGCAATCTCATAAGTAGTGTTGTGCAATGTCAGGAGAACTATGCTTGCAGTTTCACTCAAGAATAGTGGTAACACTGAATAAACTGTAACCTATTTGTTAGACCCCGCGCAATTCCCATGGTAATAATGCTTCCCAGAAGAACACAAATCCAGAATTCAAAAATTCAAATTCAAAAGAAAGTTTACTTTCTCCAAATGTAAAAAATGGTTTATACAAATTTTATGGCTCCACTGTGTTCTTATAAATCAATGGAAAAGGACTCGGTTAGCTCCGAACCGTCTCAGTTTAATAAAACGTGGTCATTACCTCCTATCAGATTGCAAACAATACTGTTTACGGTTCTTTATATACTTAGTGAACCGTTTAAATGTATTTGCTCTTGACTGGTCCCCTATCTGATTGGCTATGCGGCACATGAGTTTGGTTGATCCTTGTTTAATCGAAGTAACTGATGGCTTTAAAATGCAGAATCAGACAGCAGACCGCTGTCTGAGTTTGCTTTCAATGCAAAGTTCAGTTGATTGGCTCAAACTCTTAACTCCGCATCATTATTGGTCCATAGCGTCGTCACCTTGTAGAGTGCAGATTTCACCTAAGTTTCCGTCTGACCTGGTGACCATACAATGTCAAAAATCATCCAGACACCTAACCGTTATGGGAAGAAAATATTTAAAAAGTGGAGAGGGACTATATCCAATATTTCTGTCAATATCTCAAAATCTAGAATCCGCAGACTGTTGACCGTCATTTTTTCTTCGCAAACTCTCCTGTTCAGTTGCATTTACCGTTGGTTAAAACCCAGCCTTTGAGTAGCATCTCAAACAGCTGCTTATCGTAAAGTTCGTGACTCAAATCCACCTCTGAATTTCTAATTCTTCTTTCTGAACATGAACAGCCTACCGGTGGAAGGAAGAAGGCCTTCGCCGGGGAGGTATTTATTAGAAGATGCCAACTGATGAGTTACAGACTATTGGACAGAGAAGCAAAACTCTCATTTGCATCTTATTCACAAAAACTGCACATCCATCTTCGGCTGAACGCGTCGTCTTGAAGTCTTCTGGGTATTCATTGACTCCAATCATTCCTTGCTCAAATCTAAGCAAATTCTGCAAAGCAAATCCACACATTCCGCAACAGATCTCCCTTTTCAAAAGAAGCAAAGCGAATTTACAAGAACGAAACCTACTAATCGCATGCCTTCTCATCAGTAGTATCACCGTTACACCGGTAAAGCATGCCTTTGGGTGGGGGACAAAGCTAAACTCAATAAGGGAGTATGACTAGATTAGAGGAAACCCATCAGTCCGTTGTGAAGAGAAAACCTCTTAGAAGTGCCACGGAAGTGTGTCTATTGATAGGTTACAGAGTTTTACCCGAGGGTTAGAGAGGTGTCAATGTGGTCTTTCCCGATAAGTTCTTCTATAGACAGAATTCACACAAACACCGTGTTTCTGTCTTTTATGTTGTGGGAGGAGCATGTATTACGATCTGTCCACCACAATGAAACGACTTCAGTAGTGTAACGGTGGTGCTACTGATGGGAAGGGCATGCGAGTAATGTGTTTTCTCGTAAATCCGTTTTGTGTCCCTTGAAAAGTGAGATCATTTGCGAAATTTGTGGAGTCGCTTTGTAGCATTCCCTTGGATTTGAGCAACAGCCAAGGAATATCCAAGAAAGTTCAAGAAGACGCGTTTAAAGGGAAGATAGATATTCAGTTTTTGTGATCAAGATGTATATGAGAGTTTTGCTTCCCTGTCCAATAGCCTGTGACTGTTCAGTTGGCATTTTCTAAAAAGTAACTCCGCAGCGAAGGCCTTCTTCCTTTTAGTAGTAGCACTCCAACCACTGCTGCCTTTTGGCAGAGCTTGGTTATCCAAGCAGTAGCCCAGGTGTATCACAGATATGAACTGTACCAAACCGACCACCGGGTGACGAATTCAGCCTGGTTGTCCGAAGTGTCGTCTACCTTTCTCCTGTAGTATCCATCAAACCCTCCTCCTCACATTACAAGCACTCTTTTATACTGGGGTTGGGAATTTCCTCGACCAAGTGCTGATCTCCATCTGTCCACCATGTTAAGGGATGAAAACGATGTGCAGTGATATCTTGTAGCCTCGTAGGATTATCAATGTACTGCTGACATTTCTCAAAGCTCCGAAGGATCACTCCAACCATTTGTTTGGAACACTTGGAGTTTACGATGGAGTTTCACCTCCTTTTCAGTTCAATCAAGTGACTTGGGTGATCCAACGAGTTGTTTGGTTAATTCAGCTACCAATGTGGCAGACTCTGGTATTTCGGGTTGCGTGGAAGGTTGTTGTCTTGTTCGCTAAGTCGGGCCATTTTGCCATCAATCCAGGGAACGTCTTTAGCGTCTGGTGAATTGGCTTTGCGTAGTTGTATGGCGATGCACCTGCGTCCTAGCTATATTGTGGTTCTATCCCAGGCGTCTGTTACTTCTTTTCTGTTGTTCCTGGCTAGATCAGGAATATCAAATCCCCTCAGATAGCAATTAAGCTTGCTCATAAGTGGATCATCCCACTCAGTGAGAAAAAAAGGAACCACATGGAGGATGGAAAGTGGTAGTAGCTTTTATTCGCAGATTATGTTGTTTTTCAGCTCCGTAAAAATCGCAACCGCAATTTTCAACGTATCCCTCTGCTAAAACGTGGTCTGAAACAACATCTTTCTACGCATCATGGGAACAGCCTCCCGTTTTCCGCTGCCTTGTTTGCACGCTGATTAACAGTCACTTTATTGCGCTTATAGTAGACTAGTCCGTCCATCGGGGCAGGATTAGGCAAGATCATCCTAGTTCAGTAGCCTACGCGAATGAATGGTGTTTTGTAAAACTCCCCGACAGATCACTATCTTAACTCTCACACGCTCCTGCCTACATCATCAACAAGCAGTCTGGCTGACGGATAATGTGTGATGGTGTAGATTGCAATGGTAAGTGGTGCTAGTGCGGGTTGTCTGCATGCTACATAAATCTCGTGCGTATGGGGCGCCGTATAATGGCCACATAACTGCAATCATTACCTTTCAAGTGGTCAACGGGAACACGTTAACGATCGATGTCGTTAAACCCAAAAGGGTGGTTCGGAATTTCGTCTGGTGTCAATCAGCGTTCGTTGTTTTGAATCATAAACCGAGAAATTTATAGGTTGGTTGAATGGGATAGGAATGAAGGTCATTAACTCCAAGACGTTGCCTGCACCGTGAAATTCCAGATCAAAACTTTAGGTGAAACGATGAGAAATTTGATTGAATTAGAAGTCAAGAAATCGAAAGAAACTTGGCTGTTATATTTATACGTAATCACCAACGCTGTAGGTGTGGTAATTCTTGGGTAAGTTAACATTCATTTAGGCCGGAAGCAGATTCCCCGTGCTGAAACACTATTTTAAAGGAGCGGAGAAAATTAGTGGACTGCACTGCTCACCTCCTCGAGACACTGTCCCACGTTTTTAGCACAGCGGTGGAATATAAATCCCGTATTATCCTTATATTATACTTCCATCGGATAGGAGTAGTTCTCTGATTACTTGAAACTAAGTAATCCCGATGAAGAAATAATCGCTCGTACCTGCCGTTAACACGAAATTCTCACAATACTGAAGATAGAATCTCTGTAGGGAACGTTCTATGTTATATTCGGGGGCCAGCGAAGTAAAGTAGTGAGTGGACCATACTCATTGACTCAGGCTATTCTCTGGAAGGAATCTGGTGTATTTATCTATCCGTTGTGGGGTCACTGTGTCATCAGTGAACATGATAGTGACTGCAGTTGTCCTCCCGAAGAGTGGGACATCGCGCGCACATGCGTTTTGAGCTTAAAGTAAAGATGAACTGTTTTCTAAAGGAGCTTAAGGCATGTCTCAGTTGGCAAGAAGAGCTTTTGTAGTCTCTCAAGGTGGCTCTGTTGCATAGAAGCAAGAGTCAATCTACAGAATGACTCGTGTAGACCCCTGTTTAAAACTCCAAATATTTGTGCGCAGTATGCACACAGGAATAGATTGCATGACGATGTAGTATGAACATTTGTAGAAAAGCTCAATTACTCAACCGTGAGTTAAAACTTGAGTTAGAACGTGTCTCACGATATATATATATATATATATATACCTTTCAGAGAAGAGTACTACACTAAATCTTTTAGCTATGGCTGGCTCGTCCTGAGTACACGGTGACTGAGTAGTATTAGCTGATGATAATTTTACTAAATGTGCAGGTGAGCGAACAAATTACGAACAACGCTTTTACCCGACTTTCACGGACTTGCACCGATCAAGAGGGCCTGGCAATGCATGATACCATATAACATTCTTACTGCGACCAATGGAATGGAACATACACTATTAATGAGCACGTTGCCACATCACCTCTTATATGAGGTATACGACGGTAGATAGAATGTGTCTGCGTTTTTACAGAAGTAATCAAAGGTCAAACTAGCGTAACGATGTACTAGCTGCCCTACTATACTGTAATAACCAAAAGTCTCAGAAAAAAACAGCTGCAGAGCTTGGCGGGGACAGTCTGTAAGTGCAAGTTTTGCTCTTCAATTTCCTCCTCCGGCAGTGTTTTTTCCATCTAACTTCCGGTCTTCTCTGAGGAGTGGTAAAACTAATGACTAACAGTTACGGTGTGGCACCCCTTCTGGGCATTGGTGCCGTGCAAGTCGATGGAGGCATGTAGAGTGAGTTAATGCTAAACAGGTACAATTGTATAGGCAGTGTTGATTTCAAACCGTAAAGTCAGCATTTTCGAGTCTTCACAACTGAGTTATCTCTGGTTTTGGAATAGAAGTCATCAGACATAATTGGTTACACACGGTTTACTAACGGGACAGATTAGAAGCGCAGCAAGAAGTTAATGCTAAACAGGTACAATTGTATAGGCAGTGTTGATTTCAAACCGTAAAGTCAGCATTTTCGAGTCTTCACAACTGAGTTATCTCTGGTTTTGGAATAGAAGTCATCAGACATAATTGGTTACACACGGTTCGTTTTACTAACAGATTAGAAGCGCAGCAAGAAGCTGAATTGTTGCCACCAGCCTAAGAAACCAGGCAAGGTGGCTGTCTACACGAATCGAATATCGTACATACCTCCTTTTGCAATCCATTGGTATGGAACTATTTTTGCGCATTCTTTACGAAATTTTGTCTTCAGTTAACAAAGGGTTGGTCAAGCCGTTTCTCTGAAAACGTAGACAAACTCATCGATTCAAAAATTTAATTCTTCAAGAAGTGAAATGCTATTCCATTTGGGGGTGTTTTGGTGACTTTGCAAGTGAAGTTTTCTTTGTACTCATCATTATTTCATTTAATGTTTGACTGGCGGCTACAAAAAGAAATCGGTCAATGAAAAATAGAGTTTGCCGTTTGGGATTCATCACAATTAAACACTTCCCGTCTAGATGAGCATTGAAAGCGTGAGATGAGAAGTGAAGTTTGTAATGTCTCTTCTATCGGATAGATGGAGTGGACTTTTAAGAAACGAAACATCCTGAAGGACATACATCTTACATCTATTCTGTTTATCTTTCGCTCGTTCATCGTTAGGCTACGTCCACTTATCCGCTGCTCTGTTTACAAAGGGAAAAGCAAATGAAGTTCCCGACCTCCCCTTGTCTCCATGGGAAATATCCTGAACTGTTACGTAATCACGTTCGACTCTTCCAAATACAAGGCACTCAGTCCATCCGTATAGCAGAAGCCTTGCCTCCATATCTCCACGACTACAAAGATAAAT
Source organism: Opisthorchis viverrini (assembly GCF_000715545.1). Classification (NCBI taxonomy): domain Eukaryota; kingdom Metazoa; phylum Platyhelminthes; class Trematoda; order Opisthorchiida; family Opisthorchiidae; genus Opisthorchis; species Opisthorchis viverrini. The sequence continues at coordinate 2,309,323 of NW_008751691.1, read as the reverse complement.
TACGGCGCTGCGCTCCTCTACTCGACCACAGCACTACCAGTGATAGTTTGCAGGAAGATCATCTTATATCTCCGTACATTTCTTCAGAAGTAAACATGCTTTGTATCACCGCGTGCATCGCAAATGCCAGAGGCGGTCAGTTAAATAAATTACGTGTTTTCTGCCACATAAATTAGGCAACCCCTAGTTAGTAACTGCATTCAACATTGTGTTTACCTGTATAACGGCAAACAAATTCAGTCAGCAATTTACGAGTTACATTACATCCTACCTGTTCAGTCAGGTCACGCTTTGGAACAGTTAGAGCTTGACCTGACTCTGCGGTTAGCTGAAGTCTAAAATGGTTTGCTTAGATGGGGCAAGGAGAGTGGAATCTTAACGGAAGGTCAACAGGAATAATAATGGGCTAAGCCTTGTTCATTGAGAGATCCGATTCGACCTTGATAACCAAGGACAACGGAGACCTTTACGTGGACAGACAGGCTTCTGTCAGACAGAAGGTTATTCCATTTACATCAAGAGCTTGTAGTTTGTCCAATGTCATTTATGCGCCACCATTTCGGACACTTTATTGCGATCAATATAAACAAAATCTATTGGACACCGATTCGTCCGAGCTACCAGAAAGCTAGTCGTATACAAGAGATCTCTCCTAAATCTTGGTTGTCTCAAAGACACGTGCTCCGGTTGACTTCTTCTCGTTTTTGCTCCGATCGCTTTGCGGCGAATAAAAGCATGACTTACAGGCCGATAAGTTTCCGTTCTCATTTATATCCAGGAGTGCTTGCAGCCCATCCCTTCAAAAAAGAATCCTTCCTTTAGCTGGCGTTTGACAAAATAACGAAAGAATCAGCTCCCCTGGAAAACCTGCGAACCAGGGATTTTCGGACGGTTATTGCTTTGAGAAACTTCCTGGCTTCTTCACCTGTGACTAAGAACATCACGGAAAATGATGGAAATCCAAATATTATAAAACTTTTCGTCAGGTATGTTGTTTTATTGGCGGTAACTTGTGTTGATACCCGTTTCTGTTTCTACTATTCAAGTATAGGAACTCCTTCCATCCGTGATTTTTGCAAAATTTTCTTCATATCAGTTGCTCTTTGATGTATAGGGAACAACGACGGCAAATATACCGGGGTCATTCCAATATATTTTCAGTACGTGATTGTCTGGGTTACAGTATAGGATACAGAGTTGAATTTTGGTCTGGGACAACACTTGTTTGGTAATAGCGCAGACACAAGATTGGGCTTTCTAGCCAACCAAAGGATTACTGAATCTCCAATTGCCAGGCAGTGTCACTTATTAATAAACAGTGTATTTGGGATCGATATCAGAGCACGTGAAATTCCGCATGAACCACTGTTGGTCATATTATTTTTGCGAGGCTACTCTCAGTCCCTCTCAATCTACCAGTTTCGAACTGCAAACCACCATGCAGTTAGCTGAATGTCGGTGACGAAATCTGCTTCTTCAATGGTGCTCCCGGAGATGCGGTTGGGTCTTCACAGTTATGCTCAGTTTGACAGGCATGCTTTTTGCTTCACAAGAACGAGAGGGATTCTTCGTTCGCGGACTGTTCGTTTCCAAAGTCAATCTAATCTGCCTCCCGGAGTTCAAGCAGGATGCAGAGTTCACAGAAGCGCGAGTTTATATTCTCAGTTTGATATTGACGACGGTATTCTTAAGCCTGACTCCTTCAACACCGGTTTCCAATCAGCATCACCCTTGAAGTTCACTATTCCTTCTGATTTATCAGTTTGCGCCTTGAGAATGTCGCGCGTCGACAGGAACGTCACTCTTTTTCAATTATCTCAATTATCTACCGATAACCATCTCCACCGTCGCTTTACTTGTCGGGACAGGGATACTAACCGAATGCAGCCGACGGCATGCTTACGAGCACTGTAGCAGCATCTTCAGAAACGCAAGAGGGTGAAGATTTCGAGAAATGCACTCATTTGCAAATCAATTTGGTTTTCACGAGAGACCTGATTGAATCTCTCGTTTATGATGTCCTCCAGCTGAATGTGCTGCACACAGGCCACCTCGTGTTTCAGTTGACACGGTATTCGAGATAGCGCAGTTCATTTTCATAAAGGAAGCTACTCACAATGTTGCTGAAAACTCTTCCTCTTCGATAGCCCACGACCGGTTTTGCCCTTCTTGGGGCTCATCAGGTAGGCACAACCCCCGAGTTTCCTTTAACCTTATGTTCTACTTGAACCCGAATTGGACTACTTTCGAGAAATACACTCAATTTTCAAATAGTTTGGTTGTCTTTCAACCTTAACACTGTATACATGAGATTTTACATGCATGTAAGTAAATAATTTTATCAGCTATGAACCTGTCTATGGGTTATTTGAATCAAATATTTCAAGCGCCATTATTCGCGCTTTTACTAAACTTTTTCTCACACCCATGCAAGCATTCGGTCGTTCATACAACTTTGCCGTTCCATCACAAATTTGAATACCGACCTGATGCTCTTAGCACACTTCGCACCCCTACTACAGTTTGTAGGCACACGCTTACGTAGGTCTGTGCACGCTGTGCGTCGGTCAGCTATCAGCTGATTGGTCAATGCTTGTTTTGCACAACATCAACCCGGTCAGCTCAAATGACGCGTTGCATCATTCAGCCTACTGTGAATTCCTCCCTCGTGCGCCGTCCAGGTTGAGTGTGGCACCAGCATACACGAACGCATGCATACACACACACACACACCGTGTTTTCCGATACCATTATGTTCCACCCACCAAGGTGGTCATTGAACTTCACACGATGCAGCACCGAACATGGTAGACTAGTCTATCCTTCGATGGATTTCACATTGCGACCACTTCCATCACAATATAATTCCCATCGAATTGTATGTCCTGGCTTTAGATGTTAGCCACAAACGTACTTGTGGATCTCATTCACCGGACTAAGTGCTCAATGTTGGGATTGATTCTGTATTTCTTGTGTCGTGATATCCTAACGTGTGGGGTGGACAGTGTTATCTTCCCGAGTCGTGCAAACACACCACTCAAGCTATCTGGGGAATCTTCCCCACATCAGACTGCCTCCGTCTATCAGGACTACGATAGGTTTTTTGATCTAACAGCTCAGTCGCGCACTGTCAGGTCGAACCCTTTGGATTACCTCAGTAGAATGAAGCCACACACACTTTCCTCGAACCGATTTTGGAATACGGAGAACAAATGGAATGCTGGAAAAAGTTTCGTCTACGAACGACATAGTCCGTTTAACCCCGTGGAGCGATTCAAAGTACTGTCGTCAAGAAAGAATAGCAGTCAACCCAGACAGGTGAAATTTAATGACGGGGACCGAGAAGTAATGTACGGCGAGGAAGCCGTGAAGACAATAAACGAGACAAAAACGACAACACGGCGATGGTGGTAAGTCCTTCGGGTGATCAAACACCCAACAAAAATTGTCTGGATTACGTTTGCAGTGTGAAATCAGTTTGCATACATGATGTGGGGTGGGCGAAACAGCAAAGCTAACTTTTGGAAAGTACACCCTTTTTCACAGCCGAAAACTCGCACTGACTAGGGGGATGAAGGTCTATTATTTTTGCGTCCTCCGACTGTGTACGTAGACTGCAAAGCTTATGAATTCTTGAAGTTTAAGGGAATCCGCCACAATAAGTGTCACACAGTCGTCTGCAAAGTTGATGGCTTTTAAGGCAACATCTTGTCTAGTGGTCTTGACAGAAAGAACATCATCTGAAAAAAACGACAGTTACTGAATGGTTATTCCTGACTCAGGGGTATCCATTCAGACTCTTAGACATGTCCGTCTGTCGGATGCGCTGAGTGTGCTATGATCGTGGACTATCCGTAGTAGACTCACATTTGATGATCACATCTCAATGGTGAAACTCAGGCCCATCACTTCCTGATTCCGATGTGTACTCACCTAAATAAATGCCTCAAGACAGTGGAAGGACTAGTCACATGAGAGCGTGCGTGGATATTAGCTTCCCATTGATGCTCATAAGAGTTACAGTGGTTCTTAAACAAGCTGTCCTAGATATGCACTGATCTGTTTGATTCCGGACGGAATACATCCACTCTCACGCTAAGTGCTTTCCAGTCTTTAGTGAGCGCTACCCACAGGTGATATTCTACGGCTCTTTATGGCTAGATATATTTTGACCTAGTCTATAGGATGAAAGCGCGCTGAAAAATCGATTAGGGGACTACCAACAACTTTGGTTTACCCTTCCCCCTCCCTGAAACTCGGTTGGACCTTAGATATTGCACTGTATTCAACTGTCAACAACATTTCGTAAAAACAAACCGCGGGAAGTTTTTACTGTAGATTTTTTGGTGGAGAGATCACTGGGAAAAAAGGATGGATGATCTGTTGGTAGTGTGCTGAGTGCTACTGTTTCTCTCCAGAACAAGAAGCTCAAGTAGTGACAAGCAAAAATATGTGTTTATATCTATGAGACCCCTATCTATGCTGTCATCGCCTGTCTTTACTTTAGGCGCGCAGAAAAACTATTCCCGTTCCGACTACATTGGTCCCTATAGTTGCGATTTATTCCATAGTTCTTCCATACATTGTTGAGTCCTTTGTCACTGGGCTGCAACAGCTTCTTCTCCCACCAAAAGATGTCCACATTAATCACCGCACCACATTTGAAGCGGTTCATCACCAGTATTCTGCTGCCTCTTATTTTCGACCTCACGAACTGTCGGTTTCTTGTGTGATGTTTACTGAAAGGCCAAACAGTTCATAGTTAGTTTAATCAGTTGGTCCCACTTATGATACAATTTAAGAGACACGTACTGGGCCTAAGTCATAAACATGGAACTAAGTACTCTCTATTGCTTATGGTTTCCACATGGGGAGTGATCTACCCAACTCTGTGGTAAGCAGGCTGTACCAAACGCATCTTGCTTAGTACGACCAACCACAGTCCACGCTAATTCTTCTGTCCTTGGTGAATAGATGAGGTGAATCGCCACAGCTTTCAGCCTCAACCCGCCTGGCAATCCATCGGCTTCGCATCCCGTAACAAGATCGTTCTTCACGCTAAATCAGGTGTGGGCCCAAATGACGTGCGTATCGGCCGGCAGGCCAGTGTTCACTCCATCCAGCCAACTTCGAAATGGCTCATCTTACACCTGGCGGCACCGGGCCGTGCATGATTTATGACTTACTGTGTGTTTATGGGGCACTTGGTGTAAACCTGTGCGATAGTAGGACAACAAATGAAAACAGTCAAAACTAAGTGAATGATGCCAAGTTAAAAGGCGTGATGTTTAGCGCAGTGACCATCTAGGCGTGATTGCCGGAAAGAAATGACTGATTGCCAGTTATCGATTGAGTACTTTTGCGAAAGATTAACGGATACTGAAGATGGATGGATTACTCCACACTAGCCATCCAGACATTCCGGTCCAGGGCAAGCAACTCTCTAGGTTGGCTCGCTGGGAACTACAATCTGGCCACAGAAGTTGAGGTCACACTTTCTGATAAATTGGACCTGAGCTTCCGTCATGAGTGCCAGTACAGCTGACCTTAATTGATTGCCGCAATAACCAGTTTGTGGGGTTAGCAAAGTACACAGGGAACAAATTTCGCCTGACAACGCTTTGCCAATTGTGGTACTCAATCCGGCGAGCTGTGAACACGGCTACGGACTTCACCGAAAATTCCAGCGATTCTCATCACTTAGGAGTGTGATGAGACCTCATCAAAGGCCAGTCAATATTTTATTCTTCTCAAGGTTCTTCGGGTAGGGGCCTTCCCCGAATTCATATCGAATTTAATTTTTGCCTGCTTCGACATGTACAAGTTGAATGGTAATCTTTTAGACAGAGGTGGCCCTAGCGTGAGACCGATCGATCGCCTGTGACGTTATCCAATCAGACACCTAGTGCAGGGCCTATCAAAGAGGCTTGGTGAACAAACGGTGGATTTATTTTAGCAAACCTCTCTGAAACAATGACTATTCTCAATGAGTTCCAAACTTCCTGCAGTTGATTGGGAGTTTTTCTGTAATTTTATGCAAACGAACCCCGGGACACTCTCAGTTTCATAGTCTCTATATCCGGTGCCTGCAAACTCAGTGTACGAGCTGTCGTTGTACAGTTGAATAATTTCCATTCATTTGGTTACCGACTGGACTTCGTCTGTACATGGCATGTTGTGTTAGAAAGCCAGCACATGTCTAGCAGACGTAGGATACTATTCCAACGTGGCAATACTTTTTAATTGAGAGTTCATCCTGCCAGTGAAGTCAATCTATGCTGAAAGTCAAAAAGCACTGTACAGTTGTTTCCTCTCTGTTTGAAAGCATCAGCAGTGTGCATCCCACGAAATTCAGAGGAATTTTGCGAGATGGGTGGCCCCACATTCTGTGATATATA
>NW_008751691.1:2252859-2302388 GCF_000715545.1 Opisthorchis viverrini | reverse complement strand
AGATAGATAGATAGATAGATAGATAGATAGATAGATTGATAGATAGATAGATAGATAGATAGATAAAGTGAATGATTCATCAGCAAAGATCGAACAGGGTAATTCAACGAAAGCGTTGATCGTCACGTATGCGCACATCAACAGTCTGACGTAGAATGGAGGTAAAAACTCTAATAACTGCCGTCGCAACAAAAGTAGCCTACTGTCCTGAAGGATGTTCGCAAACTGTTGTTTATTGCTTCAGATATCTCGGGGTGAGTTGTGCTAGATCGTAGAAACCCTGCACCCTCAAATCTCAACTCCATTTGCAAGTAAGAGATGTTGCTGACACCAAAATCTGACGAAAATGGAAGGATTCAGCAATGTATGCTGTATTTATCTGGTATTTTATGCCTCCATGGGATACTCTTTATTATAAAAATGGTTTCAAGCCACATGATTTTGCGTGTTTGGTAGCGGTAAATGAAAACCCAATTCTGCGTTATATTAGCTTTTCCAAGAAGGTTGTCTTCAGGCCGCCTATACTTGTATCGCGATATCTCGAATGCTGTGCCGAGCGAAACATAAGACGGCCTGGTGTAGTACATTCAGTTGCTTAAAAACATCATGGACGAGCGATTTAGCTGGGTTCCAGGTGAGTCTTCCGTCAAAATCAAATTGATATGCAAATGAGTGTATCTCGTTAACTCCGTGCAATTTGTGTTCAAGTAGAACATCGGGGCTGCGCCTGCCTGATGCGCCTCAAGAGAGAGAGAGTCTCAGAGAGTCTTCAGCAACCCTATAAGTAGTGCAATAAGGCCCTTTGCAGTTTTCAGCGAACGGCACAAGTGTGAAGATGAGTTCATACGCACAGACCCACATAACGGCCACGCGTAGATTGGGGAAACTTTTCACCCCTTACGCGTTCTAGCCTATTCCACCTCATCATATAAGCAAGTAAACTGCTTGTAAACACCGTACTTGGTATACTAAGACACTGTAGCGTTCTAGGAGAGGCTAGAGTCAATTACTGTGTTCACCCGTTGATTGACCTCGTTTACGCGACAAAACTGTGACTAACAAAATTCATGGTTACCTCTTGGACTGACTGTCCGAATACAGGGTGGACAGTTTGGACACGAAAGCGACCAGCATATTATTACACCTGTAGACTCTTCTTGACATTTCGTCGTGTGTTTTGATGAAGCAATCTATTTATGGTTACTGAATACAAGTGATTGTTTAGAAAAGTTGATGGTCCTCTCTTGAACCAGTGAAGTACTTGCACCACCATGATGCATTACGAGCAGGGTATGACCACGCTTGATTCATTAAAAGTGAGGAACACCAATGTCTTCTATTTGCACTATGTTTCAAGCGTCAGCCAGCAAATGACCCTCTAGTTTTAAACATTGTGGACAGATTTTCACTTAACACTGGAAATCTTTGATCACTTTTTTGATATCTGGTTAAGATATGACCCAAAAGAAGATTTTACAAAATTTGGTTGCAATCTAGCACTTTCCGTTTTAATTCTCCGGGCTTGGAAAGACAAAAGTTTTAGTAAGGTTTTCTCGTTTCTTTTAGGTATCAAATTTGGCGTCCAGTTAAGTCAAGTTTATCCTTACACATTCCTTGAAGTAAGACTTTAGCAACATGCTCATAGAGAATGCATAAGAGCAGTGGAAATAACGTCCAAAGTCATTACGCGACACCGAGACATTTAGGGATCCAAGGAATTCGGACACCCATTAATTCTAGTGAAGAAAAGTTTGTGCTTGAGCCATGCGTAAACAGATATGGCCTGTTCTAATCCGTTTTTTGAGAAAAGCTGTTTCACGCGTCACGGCTGCCATCAACTATTAAGCGGATTAAGACACTCTTAGATATTCCACTGTACACCGAGAGGCGGTTCACTGATCTGTGTGGTGATGATCTTCGTCCAAGCCAGAGGATATGCCACGAACACTACTAATTCGACGGGAAAGTACACATACAACATCAAGTTTTCAAGACAGATAGCATTCGCCATCTGAGATCATAGGAGAAAAGCCGTCGAACTTCTACAAAAACAAGTTGAAAGTGAAACTACCAAACGAGGTTTTGTTGCTAGACAAGTGTCATGAATCATCAGTAATGGGAAGCCGTAGACAGGGACTCGATCTGTAATGAATGAAGAAATAACTTCCTGGTGCTTTGAAAAAGTGGAAGAAGATTACTGTTCTCAAAACCATTCTATTCATTCGGATCTATAATTCCGTGTTAGTAGTGTTACTCACAATCAACACCAATTTCATCAGCCTAGTTGCACTGGTACACAAAAACACGGGAACAATCAAGTCGTTGGTATGTATAAAGGAATACATGTGACCTTAAAAAGGCCTGCGCCGGTTGATACTGACGAGGGTTTTTGATTGCTAAGATGTGTGAACTTGGTCTAGTTAACAAAATTATAAAACGTGAACTTGATCAAACACTGACCACCATGCCCATCGTCCAGAATCTAAAACAAAAACCCTTGACTGGTACTGACATATTTTGAGAAGTCTTTTTAAATCGAGTTATGAAGGAAACGATTGAGAAATACGTGTAACGGCAATCGGTGTACAGCGCGCAATCTCCGCTTCACACAAACTGTTAGGTCTTTGATTATCTGCCTGAAATGCAAGCTGTACTTTCCACTAACATCAAAATTGCAAGTGTGCACGTAATCGTCCGATAATTGAAGGTCTCTTTCGTACGCATAGGTGTTACGGGAGATTCATTCAGGATTCCACTGAGTCTGCTGCGTAAACCAAATTGGTTTGCGAATGAATGCATTTGTTGAATTTTGTACCATTCAAGTTCAGGCAGAACATAAACTTGAGAGAAGTTTGAGAACTTCGCTTACCTGATGATCCTTAAGAAGGATGAAACCTGTCGTGAGTTGTTATGTAGGATTAAGAAGACGTGTGAGTAGTTTTCTTCAAGGAAGTTCCACCATCCGGTTCAAGCAAACTTAATTTTTACCTGGTTTGAGTGCCACTGCGAATTCAACTGTTCAATATGGGGAGATAATGATGGCTCACACATCTCTATGAGCCAGAATTGCATGAGAGATGCCTCAGTTATGCAGTTGAGGTTCCGTGTCGCACGATGGTGACTCCCCAGCATGTAGAAACGATAAATGGGACACGTGTAAACGCGCGACAATATACAATCCCCAATAAAATTCAGATGGAGAAAGTTATAATGACTGAAAAGGGGTCTTAACATGTGTAAATATGAACGACCACATAAAAACATCCTTAAAGTTCACCCTGGAAAAAATATGAGCATATGAGTAAAACGTGATTAAATACAAGTAACGGTGGGTTAAAATATGCACATAGGAGAAAAATGGAGACAGTAAATATAGTAGCATATTGCAAACATATGCGCATGTGGGCATATGAGGACGATCGAGTGGTTGAGAGTTGAACTTATCGACCCAAAGATCTGGATTCGAACCCAGCCCCTGTGTCTCAACTGCTCATATTTAGGCTTGGGCAACTTGGCAGTATGTGGGCTCACGTGCTTTCTTCGGGTAGCATGACAGCTACGCGCCGAATGAATAGCTGTTTTTACTTATAACGTGAGCACTAAAATATTCAATACTACTTGTATATAAATTTGCATAGATCTACTTGCATGTTTAAATATTTACAAATATATGCATATATGTGCATTTTATTGGAGCCAGTAGGTTTATCTTGGTAATAAAAACATGGACTTCTACCTGTAGAAAACACGCTCAGAAAGACACCAACCCACATTCTATCTCGTAACAAGAAAAAACGTTAGTGTGGAGGTTTCCTCTAGCGTGTTTTAGAAGTTCATCCGGCTAAAAGCGTTTAGATGATGGCTAGATGATGACAATCATGAGATCAGGTTCCTTGGGTATCGAAGACCGAGCTCATGGATACGTTACCGATAGATCACGCAATTCAACCTCAGCTGGAAGGTCTACTGTGCCACCTAACAAAGTTTTTTTGCGGCTCATCCTCCTCCTTGAGACACTGCAATTTCACCATAAAAGTGTAAACCCACTAAGGTGTGCTCCATTGAGGTATGTCGCAACACGGCCCTGAGTTTCAGAAGACACTGCGTGGTTCATACTTTTTTGTTTCGTTTTCTTCGTCATGAAACGATAATGTTTCACTAGAACTCTTATTCAACTAAACTGGGAAGTAGCTCCCACTCAACAACCGTCGTTCAAATACCATCAGACATTTAAAAAATATAGTTAAACGTAATTCGCTAAACTTTCTCAGTGCGTTGGGTTGCAGTGTAAAGTAACATGATTTTTCTCAAAGGTACTACATAATAGTTTCAAACGATGTGAGAATGAAACTAGCAATTTTTCCCTCCAATACAATCAGCTTTGTGAAGATGATTCATTTTTCTCGACCTCCAGGTGCCCGGCAGCACTTTTCACCCTTCAGACAGTTTTATTTAGCCAGGTCCCGTTGCTTTGAGATGCTTTGGATGCTTTTTCTCTGTAGTTATATCATGAGGTCATACAACGGCTAGTTGGGTTGTGTTGTTTTACTTGGAGTACAGAGGGAATTTTAACGGTATCAGTCAATTCAGTATCATGGTTGATTACTTATGGTACTATTAGGAGTCAATGCCTCTGTCCCAGTGTCCACTTCCAGATGTGGTCCAAAAAAACACCCTTAGTCGCCAGAAGCCCCCTTTTGGCACAGATTTTGGTTAAGCTAAGGAAGCCAATCCGTAATAAGAATAAACGAGAAGTAATAAATATGGATTTTGTCGTCCAGAAACAACACACTACTCACAAGGTTGCTGAAAACTACTCAACAACCCACAGAATGATTTCACCCTTCTCGGAGCTGATCAGGTATAGATGGTCCCTGTGTATGAGCAATGTGTTAAGTCTAGACAATAATGTATTGGAATATCTCGAATAGTATGCCAAGTATGACATGAGATGGCTTGGGACGGTACACTCATTTGAGGCAGACCTTCACAAATGAAAGGTTTAGCTGGACTCAGTTGATTCCCATATCAAAACCGAATTCGTTTGCAAATGTGAGTGTTCGTTGAAATCTGGAATGTATGCTGCAATCGAACTACACCTATGCGTAAAAAGTGGAGGGGCAGCGAGAAATTGTTATGTTTTTACTGAAAGCAACCAACGGCCCTATAGTAGTCCGAAGTCTGTACCATTCTACTGTGAGCGGTTGGTCAACAACGTGTTTGATGTGCGTTTAGGCGGGACATATTTCTTTCAAGGAGTTGAAGTCACTTAATTTTGTGTTCAATGGCTTCTTGAACGATGCATCCCAATGCTGAAGCATTCCAACTTATTGCTGTCCCCTTGCCAGCTTTAGGCCTTCGGGTTCGTGAAGCAGAAACGCAAGCAGCTGGCACATACGGATTGTCCTCCTGCAGAAATATTCGCTTAAAGATCACGAAAAATCCGACTTACCTGAACCAGTTACTATATAAGCATACTATCCATCAAAAATAATTCAGCGCACGACCGTTGAGACAAGCACTTGCATCTTGTAAAGTGTATATAGAGGCCTCGGGAACTCTAGGAGGCCCGGTTGATCTTGGTAAAATGTACTGCTAGGAGAATACTATTGGATTAGTGGCTTCGTCGTATTTACCTAGGTCATATGATTTTGTTAGTTCAGGAGGCCTAGCGCATACTTCTTCCCTTGTGTTGAAAAAACTGAAGAACCTGGTTTTGGACGAAGCTAGACAACGATTCCACCCATGGAATCTTGTAACTGAGTGGCAGTTTCTGAAGTGTTGTTCTTCTCATTTTACAATACTCTCCGGTCCCACAAGGGCGTTAAATTCGAACGTCTTCCTCAACCATTGAGAAACCTCAAACGAGGCAGCCCTGTTTCTTTACTTGGGGTTTATTCCTCTTAGATGAACGAAATGATTGACGGGGGGCAGAAGTCAACAAACACAATGTGAATGGTGAGTGCCAGTTAGTTTCCCTGACTTTCTAGTTTGATTTCCGCGTACGCTTATAAGCCATTCTTCACATCAACGGAGTTACTTGGGTCGGTTTCCTGAAACACTAATCCGAATGAACTTATGTGCTCAAAGGGTGGCAAGCATGGAAGAATCTCAAGTAGATGCATCTTAGATGATAATAAACATATCTTAAGCGATATCTCCCAAAAGTAGTGTCTGATAAGAATAGTCACGTAGGCCCCATACTTGATTAACTGAAATTTTATTGGCCATGTAGGTGTTTCAGGTGGTCTTGCTCGATTTGGTTTCACCCCACATGGGCGTGGAAATATTTTATACACCCGCACACACAAGCGACTAAGCGACCATCACCAGGCTCCACGACCCAACGTTTCATAAACCGAGTGATGGAATCACAGACTGGCTGTCTGTGACAAGCTAGTCACCAACCCTCAGTGAGCGCCCAACACGCCACAAATCGACAGGTATACGTTGCTTTTATCAAAATTACTTCACTGCATTACCCTAGCTACTTGATGTGTTTGTGAACGATTACTTTGAATACCAGAAAAAAGGGTTATTCCTCCCAAAGCCACTTATTTGTATCAGCTGTTGAGATATTCGAAAATACTTGAGGCGATATCAACCCAGGAATCTGACATCAATTTTGTGCTGTAGAAGGCAAGACACCTGGTGGGTTTCCTCAGGGTGCAACAAACATGCTCGCGGTTCGAACATACTGGTACAACTGGAGCAGATGTCTCGACTGAGGATACCTCAGCACATAATCGTTCTGTCACTAACTCTATGACAAACAGAGATAAGAATCAAGTGGATATTGTGAATTGAAGATCCCAATGCTAGAATAAAATGGCCACAAATACCTTACTAAGTTCCGCAGGAATGACTGGCGTGTTAAATACTGTTACTCATTGTGCATAGGTTCAGGTTCAACCCCACTACCACAACACGGTACAGTCATAATTTTGGTGATTTGCACCCACCCCGGCAAAGTCTTAAAATCCCATTTCTGAACATTATCTGCTCACTATTTTCACCATCTGAGAACCGACGTAACTGCCAATACTTCCAAATTAATGACGTTTTTTTGAAATGGTATGGGGTTGATTTTGGTTGGTCGGTCTATTCAGGATCATTTTTTCCACTGCAGATAAAATGTTCCACGTAGAGGTGGCTAGATCATTTCTTGTTTGGAAAATACCGCGGCATCACTCATAGTCATGAAAAAACAAAGATAATGTTCTTTGCTTTATAAGTAGGTTGAAACTTTGACTATTTATAGTAAAACTCTATATGAGTCGCTCATTCCCACAAACAAACGTGTCCCGAATTTCCATGTCATGGCTACAAAAACACCACACGGAATTGCCACAGTCTGGATGCAACTGGGTTAAGAACCAGCTCCAGAGCGTGTGAACTTTGAAAATCACATTCGAACTTGGTAAAAAAAATCCAATCGGGTAGCGTTCTTTGGGGGAGGGCTGAGAAAAGGCGTGAACTGTAGAACTTGACAGATGGAACTAAAGGATTTGTCTACACCTAATCGAAAGGCGTGAACTTAGAACTTGACAGATTGAACTAAAGGATTTGTCTACACCTAATCGAAACCGTGTAAATCCTGATAAGAAACAATAGAAGATTAACAGAAATGGGTCTTTAGACGATCTTAAGGGTGTTTGACTCCCTGCATATTGTGTCATTTCGACTTTTCTCGTCACAGGCGCCTTACATAGCATCCACTGGAGGCCAACTAAATGCATTGTTAGGTTTTCCCTATCAGTTTCTCTGACCTGGATTTGATATTTTACTCTCGGGCTTTAACTACAGTATCCAACTGAGAATCAGAGTAAGTCATCCTGATACTTCATAGCAACCCGGAAGTAATTAGCTAACAACAACATCACTCTCCAACGAGCGCCCAAATCATCTTTTTAAAAGTGGTCTCCTCGGTGAAACATTTTTACTTACACAGACGCAAGTTTGAGTAAACCCAAGTTGTGTGCATCAAGGGGGACACTTGAGTTTAAGAGGTGGTGAGCAGGAACCCACGACAGAGGGGCTGTTTAATGACAGACGTTTTCATTCTATATTAAACGTCCAGTGTAGTTGCAGCGGCCAGGATACAAAATATGACACTTAAGAATAGGATACCCTTGTCATCACTCCTCAAGTATGTGAATGCTACGTTACTTACATGTGATGGAAAGGGGGATCTAATGTCAATTCGAAAAGTGATCTAAACTGCGGAGCCTCCGAGTGACCTTTTCATATGGGAGGGGTTGGATTATTAACTACCACTGTATTGCAACAAAGACTTCCAGGTGGTCCGGTAAGAAGTAGTGCACGGGAATCTAACACATATCGGAAAATACAGTTTTTTTATATATTTAACTAGATCGGATAATCTTCTGACTACTGGTCGATAGTCAAAAACTTCCGTCTCATCAGACACTGGTCCACATCAAGGGATTACTTGTTAACTGTCAAGCGATGAGCTTGCAATTTTGCCCCATTTTTGACTGAATGCATTTCTTAAACACTCCTGTCCAAAGCTGTCTATTCCGGCGTCCGGTTACTGTATGTGTATCCTCCAGCTTCGTGCAGCTTATAATCGAATGCTCTCCATAATGCGTTGTTTATTCAACAAAAAATTGGAACTAAGCACAGATAAAACACCAGAGGGAGTGGAATTTCTGAATTGATGGCCACTCCGGTAGATTCCTGGAATTCAACCTGAAACGAGCGAAGTCAGTAAACTTACGACTGTGTCAACATTTCTTGTTAACTGCGAGGTCACTTTGAATGTACCGGGGTGCTGAATGTTGAACACTGTAGGATTTTAAGGGTTGAATTTTGTGCTTGACCCCGCTGTCATTTTATGGGAGGCGAGACAAGACTAATCGTTCAAATCTGGCTATTCTGATTTCTGAGACAACTCTGATTCGAGACAGTCCATTCCCTTACCCTGTATCATTCGGCTGTCGATTTGGTATTTTGGTTGCCAACACACTTATGGGTTTACGTGTATGGAGGAGAGGCCGGAAATTATGTTTCCGTTTAAGTGAGTGCTCCCAGTCAGTCGGTGGATAGAATCCAATCGACCGTATTTAGGTGGGTGGATACCCTGTCTAACCAACAATTTTCGATACAAAAGTACATGGCCACAACAAAGCAAGTTAGGAACGTGGAAACTGATCAATTCTGTACTTACAGACTAGGGAAGCAGCATCAAAAAGGCGTACTTACCGGGGCCCTCGTGCTTCCAACTCAAGTCTTCAAAGAATGCAGCATCTTCTAGCATGAGGAAAAGAAGCGATCCTGATCGGCAACATTTTCTGAGAGCTCTAGATCTATCCCGTGAATAGTTGTTGTGCTGCCCGTCTGGTAGTGTTCGAAACGTTGAGCTTTGCAGAATAGAGAAGCAGTCAACTTTCTACCTGTTCTTGATACTGCCTACATATTTTCGATTCACCTCATTGTTTCCGATGTAATACTGTTCAACTCTTGTGTGTACGTCAGGCTGGTGAGATGCAGAATGTGGAAGTTAAATTCGACATGGCCCGTAGAAGTTGATATCACACTGAACAGAGAGTGCTGAACAGACTGTTAATCACATGATCCATTCCTAATGTTCCGTTTCCCCCTATTTGGGATTTAGCAATGTGCCTTTGGAGATGTCGTGCATCCGTACAAAAGCCAATGAAACGTAGCTTGTTTTCTTTTGGTTGAAACGCGTATTTTGAACATTATTTCATGTTTTGTTATGCAGAGTCAGCAGAATAATTGAAAACCAAGAGCAACCCACCCCACCCATTCCGGTTGTATGCAGTTGGCATGCTTAATGGGATTTTTCTTATTAATAAGGCGAGTTTGGTTGTACTCAAAGCAAACGTTTGCTGATAGCGTTAGGCAGCGATCGAATTTAAACCAAAAAATCGCCCTTCATTTCGCGTTGGACATGATTTACAAGGTGACCAATTCTCAACTTACCCAAAAGTGTTACTCATCAATAGTATGGTTTCCATCATATTAAATGTCATCCACTTGATTCTACAGAGACTGAGTTTAGAGTTTTACTGAATATTTACTCAAAGGCTGCCAAAGAAAAGAACGGTCCATGGCAATCCTATTCCGTTCTACCGATGGGCTCCAATAAAGGGGAACGTCTTGGTGTAGAGGAAGTTCTTGAGATTCCATTGTATGCTTCATGGTAAAATCCGGCAAAGCTGTATGTCCAGGGTTTGTCAATCATCGCCCCCCACGTGAGGATCGAGGGTCGTTCAAAATGACCATTCTTGTATCAGGGGTTAACATTTGGTCAAACTGAGAATGACATGTGAGCTTCGCAAAGTGAGTGTAAATGAAGTGTAGAGACTACTCATTAGGTTGCTGAAAACTCTTTGACAGTCAAGGACCTTTAGGGGTTCATCAGATAGCCATACGAACCAAAACATGAGGTGCTCTCCACCTGTTCATTTGAAGAAGACCATCAAAAATGAAAGATACCGCTAGGATTCAGGTGAGTCTGCTGTGAAAACCACATTCGTGTCCAAATGTGCACAGCTGGAGTGAGGTAAAACTTTCTGATATTGACCGAAGACATGGCTTGAAAAAACAAAAGAACTCTGTGTTTGGATTAGCCTTGGATAGGTCTCACAACCCCTCTGAGTGATTCGGTCTATAGAAAATAGTCAGCCGTGCTCGTTGTTGCTGTAATTAAAAACGCTCAAAAGATGAACTCAATGAATGTCAAACACCACTTGTGACTTCCACAATTAAAATTTAGTGCGGTACCACTTTGCTTTCTGGCTTTTTTGCATAACGGGCTAGTGGTAGTTGAGTGATGAGTACTGAACAGAAAACCCCGGGACAAACTATCCTGAAATGCCTAACTGTTTGAACGGCTTGTACACTCACAAAATTCTTCTGTATACAATACCTTTCGACATATTATACAAATTACTAATATTTCCAATCTATTCCTTGGCTTTTACCTCAAGACTGATTTTTAGAGACCAATCCCAGCACTCTGTTTCCGAATAAATTCGGCAGACAATTTACCACACAGGTTCGATCTTGATCTCCACGTGGAGGAAAACGGGAGGAATTTGGTTTTCGTATACGAAAAATCAGCCGTTTCTTCCAGACCAAACCACCCTAATGACTGATGTCTGATGTCACCTCTGTCCGCAGCTCCCGTGCTGGAAACAGTTCACTCAGCCACACAGACCCTTCTCGCTCTAAGCAGTCCGTCCATCCATCACTGGCTGTCAAATCTGACAGGCCATCTTGCTTACCATTCGACTACATGCAGTCGTGTTCTTCTCCGGTTACTGGCACGCGTCTATCTATCATAGCAGCTCAACTGTCAGTTTGTCAAAGTTTAGAAGGGCTATCAGCAACCATTTTGAGGCATAGAATTCGAAGTGTTGACTCCCCAACTTCGCTGCACACACACACACGCATGGAGGAAAAGAGGGGTGAAACTGCCACCAAAACGTATATACAACCCATTTATAAAGTTGCCCAGTTCCAATTCACCCCTAGTTGGTGTTCATGTATCTTGTCTAAAACATTGCATGTGTGTGTGTGTGCGTGTATGCTGGTATTTTAGGTCTTAGAACTGCATCCAGGACCACATCTTTCAACACCCTACAAAGTTGAGAGAATGTGTGGACACTAGCAATCCAGGCAGTGACGCCTGTTCACGGTTTGACAGCTGCAATGAATGTGCCACTGGGGTCAGCCGTCAGCCAGATTATGCCAACCATGAAGGACTCTGGACTGTGACATGTCAAACATTGGTGATTTTAACGCGAGAAATATGGGCAAAGACGATGGGCAACACAATGTCGGGTTGGTCAGATTGCAATTGTGTTAGGTATACAGTGTAGTGCGATACGCACAGGGAGAGCAAGGGTAGGCGTGTATGTGGAATAGACGTGCTCCAGCTGACAGTGACTGTCAACTTATCAAGGTGTTGAAAGCACACAGAATGAATGCCCCCAAGACGTCGTGGTTAGTGCTGGTTACAGACCGTAGCATCTGAGAAAACAGTGATACACTCAAAGAGACCGTGATTTTCAGCTGACAGATTCTGAAAAAAATGAAGCTGAATTAGAAAATGAGTAATCAAAGAAACCTGACCGTAGCACAGTAAAACACAATTCTGATATCTAGACGTTTTATTCAGAGCGACGGCCGGCAGCATTCACTCAACAAATACTCTCATTCGCACACGAATTTAGCCTTGTTATGAGAATCACCTTAATTTTCTGTTAACGATGGTGCGATTCAACACAATGTGTTGAACCGGGCTATTTCACGTTTCGGTTGGTATGATTTCCGATTTGCTGAAGCAGATTTTTTAGACGTGGCACACTACTCGTAACGTTGTGAGTAGCGTGTCGTGCTTAGCAGAAATTCAGTTCTCCTGAGATGTTTCTCCCTGTGATTGACATCCGAACAGTTATCATTTTTGAGCTAAGACCAGAGATTTCAAAAACACTCTTAGATGCGGAGGTTTGCAAATCTTTGTTTGCGCCAGGTTAGAAGGAAAGTTTCAAACGATGCCTCTATCACGTAGGCGCAGTCGTTGAGTTTCCCTCCGGCTTTTGTTCTCCTTGGACCCGAATTAGAATGATTTCGACAGATACATTCATCTGTATATCAAGCTGATTTTCACGGCAGAATTTGCTATTTGAGATGGTACGATATTCGAAATATCGTCGTATATTTTGATAAAGGAAGCTACTCACAAGGCTGCTGAAAACCCTCCGACAGCTCACGACTGCGGTATATCGAACAACCACTTACCAAGTGAAACCTAGGTGGCCTTTGCGCAGCACATCCAGTTGAAGAATGTCATTAAAAGACAAGAGATTCAGTTGAGTCTGCCATTGAAACTAAATTGATATGCAAATGAATGTATTTGTCCAGAGCTCTACCAGCTGTGTTGATCACGTGATACCTGAGTTGCCGAGGGCTAGCGCATCAATCCAATTTTCCCCACTTTTCATACTAAGTGCCACTCAAGTAATCTAAGTGGAGATAGCTTCCACATACTTTTTAGTCTCTGTTTTGTCTTCACTTCGATTATCGTCCTGCTAAATATGTACCGAAGTGTTTACCGGACACGGGACTTGTCAAGAAGGGGGCTCTATTTGCGCGCTGTTCAAATCTAAATTTCAGGTACTTTGCTTTTAAGGGTCATCAGAGTTCTTGTAAGGAGAAATAATCACAAGGTAAGAGCGCTGACGCATACATATAACGAGCTTTTACCTAAATGATGAAGTCATTTAGGCGACTAGACAATCTCCTGTTATTCCTATGATTGGTTATTTAGATGCGAGTCTACGCAACCTAGCGGCCACCAGAATTGTGAGAAGAAGATTCCGTCTTGCCGACCAGTGAACGACTTCAGGATAGATATAGGATTAGCAGATTTCTCGCGGTTTATTAATATTACCGCTACGGGGCTCAGAAAGAATGCCTTTCGGGAAAAACAATGAAGGCCATCTCGTTTATTTGCCGGTATGTCAAACCAGAGATATGGTGAAAGGCAGCGGTGTTCACCGATTCAGGAAGAACATGAATTACTTTATTAACGAGTGACTCTTCTGTTTTCTTGTCAACGAAACAACAGTCCATTGGCTTCGGCCGGACTGGGATCACTGCATTCGGGGCAAGATTATGGAAAAAAAATTTACCTTGAGTGAACCAGGATCCAATAGAATACAACTAAATAGGCCCTATAGAAAACGCCTGTGAGTGAACTCCTAGTCTGTCTCTTCGAATACGTTTTCAGATTCAGATAAAGACCGCTTAGGAAGATGAATGAGTGATGGTTAACGACCGCATTTTGTCAGATAACGGATGCTGGACGGTTGAACAAAGGGTTTACACGAACAGAATTCATAGTAGAGGGTGTTTTGTCATGTGGGGCCTATAGCTGTAGGATGAGATCAGATTGATCGCACCAGATTGGGAGCTTCCCACGTTAAGATGCCCCTTGAACAAAGCATTTAGGCGAAGAGTGTATACAACTGTAACAAAATCTTCGCTGCCTTTGGCAGTGATCCGGGATGCATGAAGTAAATTAGGAACCTTGAACCTCAGCAGATTTTGAGCTGCCAAAATTGCTGCTATTCGTTGATTTAATAACAATGGACATTTTAAAAAGGTGGCCATTTCCCATGGCCCGTTTATGTACAATCCAGTTCGAACTTTATGACGTACGTTTACAACCTGAACACCTAAAGTTAAAGGGGTACAGAGAAAAAGAAAACACGAACAATACAATAATATTTGTCACGCCCGATGGAAATAAATCTCTAACCCGAACTGTTTGGATGTCACGATTTTCAGTCGGTTGTGAAGATATTTCCCGGGGAAGAACTTCCGTAGTTTAGCATAAAACACAAAATATATGGGCTTTCGGAGAGTTTTCAGCAACCTTATGAGCAGTATACTACATCTTTAAAGAGAAACAGTCCATTACCAAGGTGATTTCTCTCCAACGATATTCCACCGTAAAGGAGTTGAGGTGGAAATGTTGATGATACACTGAGTGAGTAGGAATTGGTATCAGTATTCTAACTAATTCCCTTAAGAGGGAATACCTGTTGCCCATTGAGTAACTGTTAAAAGAATCCAGAAGGCTACGACACACAACAATTCAGAACCGTGGCTGATACTTTGATGTCGCGAATCTTGGATAATTATTCTCCTTGTTCCAGTGAAATCAGATCAGCTGTGGAAGCTTAAAGCAAACACAAGCAAAAAGAAACCTGATCGGACCGAATCGATGAGAGAAACAGCAACTGGTAATGCACAAAAGCATAAGGTCAGCTGAGTACAGAAGTCACATTACAGTCCGTCACTTACACTGACCAGACATCACATACAAGCAGTGGCTGGATAAACCGTTCTCACCAGTACCACTACAAGAGAACTTGTAGAGTTATCTCAGCTTCAGTGAAGAATTCCAAACCAAACAAACGTTCCCTGGTTTGCATACACTTGTGCAAATAGGTCGACTGTTTTTCCATTGCCCTGATTAATAATTTAAAATCACTATTTGAAAAAATTCGTCGCACTATCCTCTGTATATACTACAAAGAACCTCGAACACAAATTGTTCAAGAAAAAAGGAGGCAACAAGATGCTGAAAACTACTCAGTGGTTTGGATAAAGGAGCACTATCCTGAGTTCCGGAGGAATCGCAAAAAGTAGCCGGGGAAGTAGTCCTTTTGACATCATCATCGATTCTAAGTGTGGTACCTCGACATACCGGCAGTTTTCCTCTGTGCGCATGGAATACCAAAAATCTAGGAACGCATATCCTCCATACCTGGTGAGGAAAAGGTACGAAAAACACTGAGTTACCGGCACACCAATGAGGATGAAATTCTGTGCACCACACAGTCTGACAAAGCAGTATTTCAACAATACGGTCGAGCCAATACTGTCTTCAAACTTGTCGCATGTGAATTAGGTCTATTCGGGTGACCCAGTTCCGTGATAATAGGTCCATCAGGTTGATTGCTTGATCAGCTGTCCAACAAGTTTCCTGTGAGGCTTCTTGATTGCAAAGTCCATTGTTGAATGCCATAACCACCGAGAACTTCACATTCACACTGATCACCTGAAATTCCCCGCGCAAGGTGTGAAAACCCTAAAAAGAATGTCGCCTTTTGAGCCAGAATGAAGGGTAGAACTTCAAACATCAGCTTTTGGCTGCCACAGTCAAACGCTTTGATTCTGATGCGTCGCTAACCGACCTGTCCAGTTAAACCTTGAAATAATATTTCGCTTTGCATCCGTTAAATTATTGACATAATTGAAAAAATTTAACACCAGTAACTGGTTGAAAGTTTTCTATTGAATTTTCATTAAAATTGATAATTTTGGTACCACGAGCTGAATTGAACCAGAGGATAACTGAATAGCTGGATGCAAGAAAACCCAGTCACGGTTAGAGACATACTGAACCTCTATATGACTTTTTATGTGGGTATCGAACACGATGAGACGTTTATTTCTGGCTGCCATTTATATCAAACTTCCCTCTAAGTGTACAACTGAGTCTAGTCGCGCGTGAGTTGGTACGATCGCGACGAAAACCTTAGTTTGAACGGTATGTTTGTATCTTCTTTCTTCGGCCTTTCTATCACTGAAAACAGAACCAACCTAAGCGGTAAAGTTGCAGAAAGCTTCTAAAATACACAGAATCTTGATTAGAATTAGTTTCTAAGAATACTAGTAAAGAAACTATTGGCATTACAGATGATCCTTGCGTGTCTAACACATTGACCATAACTTAAGCTTGAAGTTCAAGAGAGGGTCCCAGTCATTAATAAACAGAGCAAAAACAAACCCTATATGACCCAAGTCTTGAAAGTCTTCCCAACTGCACTAAAAAAAGTTTGGTCCAGCAAAATCGGCAAGCGCATAAATGTTGAGTAGCTGCACAGATGTAGGAAAAGTTTATTTATTTCCAAATTCATTCGCATGGAATAGATAAAGATCCTGTAAGATGACAAGGTCTAATGTCAGATAGGCAAGCGCCCAAATAACTTTTAAGTGGTGAAATACCGAAATAACAGTACTGCTTACTCACTGAGTATAAAGTGATCCACGCAGAGCGAAATACATTTACATAATGTGTAGCTAACTTCATCAAACAAACCATAACGAGCAATGCACACTTCGGTCTCCCAACACAGTGGTGGGAGCAATAATCGATCCCATTGAAGTCGAGTGGATCCTATAAGGGTGTAACGGCGAATACTACTGATGAGGCATGTGAGTAGTATATGGTTTTCTCTAAGCTCCGTTCCGTGCCTGATCGAAGGTGTGGTTTATTACGGAACTTGAGGAACTGCTTTCCACCGTTCGTTTACAATCGCGTGATAGTCAATGAATATCAGAGAAAGTACAGTAAAACACGTGAAAATGGTCAGTTTTTAAAAACTATGTAAAATAGTTCGTAAGTGTTTGGTAGGCGTTTGTTGATGAAGGACTTCGCGGCGAAGTGCAAACCTCCTTACACAGGTAAAAGATTTTACTCACTACGCACTGTCCACATCGAATATCTGCCCACCATTCTGAGTAACTAACACGCTACACAAAAATTGATACTCGTGAAAGACCCGATCACGCCTTAGGACCACCAGCCATGTCTACGGGCTTGATTGTGCTGACTGCTTTCCACCGTTACAATCGCGTGATAGTCAATGAATATCAGAGAAAGTACAGTAAAACACGTGAAAATGGTCAGTTTTTAAAAACTATGTAAAATAGTTCGTAAGTGTTTGGTAGGCGTTTGTTGATGAAGGACTTCGCGGCGAAGTGCAAACCTCCTTACACAGGTAAAAGATTTTACTCACTACGCACTGTCCACATCGAATATCTGCCCACCATTCTGAGTAACTAACACGCTACACAAAAATTGATACTCGTGAAAGACCCGATCACGCCTTAGGACCACCAGCCATGTCTACGGGCTTGATTGTGCTGACTGTGATCACGTCTACATTGGGCTAAGCAGTAGACAACTAAAGAATTGAATCAGCGAAGATACACAGCACTCTAGAAAACAAAATATAGGGTGACTCAGCAAAAGTACTCCATGTTCCAGCTGAAAACCTTTCGCTCAGTTGTGATAACGTTTAGATATTTGGTCAAGTTGTGGATACGCATGTATGCAGGCTCTGTATCAAATCAGCGGCGACCCCCACGACACCTTCATAACTCATCAGATCCAATGGTATAGAGTTGCGTCCTATCCGGACCTCTCTATCTCAGTACACACTTAGCCGACCAAGCACAACAGGCTACTAGTGAACAGACCGTTCCATCCGAAGGTCAAGAGTTGTCGGCTGTTCACATATTTTAACGGGCACGTACGCTCATCCACAAAGAGGCTATGGAGCGCCAACTACAGCTGACGTGGCAGCAAATTGACCGAGTTCAGACATTCCGTGTTGCAATGTTATGGTCTTGAAAAAGTGTTGGGTAAGGGGTAGCAGAAAAAATCTGACAGTTTCATTCGTTCGTTGTGCAATCACCAATATTTTCACCATAAACTGAGACTCGATCTCTGGCAGGGAATGATATCATTATGTATCCTTCATAATACTGACTAATAAATAAATGACTCCACCTTTAAATAATATATGTATCAGAAGCAAATTTCACAGATGTGAAGTTTTTTGCTGTTCATAGAAGGCACAACTTACGTAGAATCCAGCTTCAGCTCTATTTCCCCGAAGGATAAATGAGTCTGAGGACTTCTTTGACGATTGTTCCTTTTTAGACTTTCATGGAAACCTTAAAGTGTAACAACACCTGGCATCTCATTCTTAGGTTGGACACGATCGCCAAACTACTGCATTGTTCACATATTTTAACGAACACGTACGCTCATCCAAAAAGAGGCCATGGGGAGCCAACTACACCTCACCTGGTTGCACATCGTCCGAGTTCAAATCTCGCTTGTTACAATGTTATGGCCCTGAAAAGTGTTGGATTAGGGGTGACAGGGAAAATCTGACAGTTTCATTCGGCAAACTCATTGTGCAAACACCAATATTTTTCACTACAATATGACACTCAATCCCTGGCAGAGAAGCGTGTCACTATGCATCCTTCACAATACTGGCTGATAAATAAATGAACTCACCTTTAAACAATGTATGTGTCGGAAGCAAATTTCACAGATGTGAAGTTTTTTGCTGTTCATAGAAGGCACAACTTACGTAGAATCCAGCTTCAGCTCTATTTCCCCGAAGGATAAATGAGTCTGAGGACTTCTTTGACGATTGTTCCTTTTTAGACTTTCATGGAAACCTTAAAGTGTAACAACACCTGGCATCTCATTCTTAGGTTGGACACGATCGCCAAACTACTGCATTCTCATCCACTGTCAACAGAAGGACGTCGTCGGGTTTATGCTGCGTCAGTAATTGACCTACAGCCAAATCGACTCACGTACGAGAGCGACCCCGACCAGTTTGACTGGTCTCAGCAAGCACACATGGGCCAGGCTGGTACTCACAATATCATGATGCATGGTTTGACAAGTCAACAGAATGCCCCCTCGGTGGTTGGCTGGAGAAGAAAATCCAGAATGGTACGTGCTTTTCCACGCTTACTTCTCAGAATGGAGCATTGGGTGTAATTTAGACATTTACCAGTATAAAAAACCATAACCCTCTCATTAAAGAAAATCTAGGTAGTTTTAAGAATGTCTCCAAAGGGAACCTGGAATTGTCTTGAAGTGCATCCAAAGATGAGGTGGATTTTGGAAGCACGCCAAATAATCATCAAGTGACAGTCTAAGTACTTT
Organism: Opisthorchis viverrini; assembly: GCF_000715545.1. Classification (NCBI taxonomy): domain Eukaryota; kingdom Metazoa; phylum Platyhelminthes; class Trematoda; order Opisthorchiida; family Opisthorchiidae; genus Opisthorchis; species Opisthorchis viverrini. The sequence goes on along the minus strand of NW_008751691.1, from coordinate 2,283,058 downwards.
TTAAGTGGTTGGAATGAAATAACGCGTGACTTTCGAATGGCTGGTTGAAGGATGCATGCCAGTTTAAACTTAGGTTTTTTACGGCTGTATTGTAGAGCGGTTACAGTAAGAACTAACGTCAAGGTTTTTTCAGTAACTTTTGTTCTAGAAGCATCATTTCCAACATCTAAACCACACCAACCTTTAGCTCCGATATATCACCTTTGTCCGCAGTGTGTCACAAAGTAATTATACCATTTCCAGACGATCTGACACATTAGTGAACTTCATACAATGCGGTTTGTGATATTTCCGCTTAATGCTTTATTGCGTGAAGGAAATGTTGAATGGGTGATTTACTGCTATCCTTCTCAGTGCCGATCTTTTTACTGGTATTCCACCTTCAAAGTGTCGAATTCCGCGTGACTTCCGCGACATGAGGCGTAACCAATTTTGTGTTGTAAAGCTTACAATGTATAACATGTCTATATCCTTCATATTAACCTAACTGAATCTGAAGACAGTCTAAAGGTTTACAGTTATTTGGCTACCGTGACGGAATGGAGGTTTATTCGAATTATCCCTTCACACCACGGCATGCAAAAGGCTGGTGCACTCAGCATCAGTGAGTGGACGCCACAAGAGTCCGTTAGAAGAACCAAACAAACAAGGCACACTTGGGATTGTGTGCCAAACCTTTGCACAGCTCATAACTCGCCCCAACACGTGCTACGATGTTCGTGGACGCTTTTTTCCCTCGCTGTCCACAATCGAAAACACATTACAGACCGTAGCTAGAAGTGCACCAATCAACGACTCGTAAGGGTACGAGACTGCGCTCAACCCACACTGAGCCCACTGAAGATCTAAGAACTAAACGTTTCCTACTTGAACGGATGATTTGCCATTGGTGGTGAGAGATACACATTCTATCAATTAAAGTAAAGGTTCCTTATAATTGCTTTGAAGTGACTACCACCTGAAACGTTATTGGTCGGCCACACAAATGTTTCGGATGGACATTACCTGGGTGCGGTGATCGACTGCCGAAACCCGTGGTGGTTTTTGTGACGAACTCCGTGGAGCACATTGAGAATAAGTCTGTCTATTCCACATCAGGACCTGGTTTTCGGTTCTTCCCGGAGCTACAATACCATCCTCGAGATGTTGTACGGACAGATATTTGTATGCAGACTTCAGCGTTCTTCTTGCGTGACAAATGCTGAAGCCGTCACTGAAGGAAAGGATATATGAATTCCAGGTGGTTGATGAATCCTAGTCGTCCAAATATCTTCACGAAGAATGAATGATTTGGACCTTACTGTTTAGGAAGCCGCAAGCAATTCACCTGCCATTTGTGGTTAGCTTATTATCGAGATGAGGGCGATTTAGAGGGTTCAAAACCTAAGACTGTTTAATTTTCAACTACTCATGAGTAAGTAGCTATTCACAATGGCTTGTGGATGGGAGCTTTCAGTCGGATGAACCTAGAGCCATGGATGAGGTTTTGTTTCGAGTTTTTCATAATGTGGCATACTTAGAAGACCCCTCTGTTTCCCATCCATCCAACAACAAGCCCGTCCCATACGACCATAGTTCATGGGTGGCAGATCGACTACGAGAACGGATTGAACTTTATCGCAAATGGATGTCGCCAAAACAGTGGAAGCAATTCCTATCGGAAACGCTGCCCGGTAGAGAAAACCAACGATTCAATCTTGCTCTTTTCGAAGCTGCCTCGGTTGGCGTCCGGCGTGCTGTGGCGGAATGTCGCTTTCAGTTTCGTTATGAGAGATGGAACTGCAGTCAAAGTTCCGACGAAGACACAGCTCTCTTTGGAAATATTCTGCTCAAAGGTCAGTAAGTGATTGTGAACTTACTGTAATATGCTTGAAACCTAATTCGACTGAATAGGCCATATGCTTTGTTTATGGTGTAAAAGAAAAGTACGACACTATGTATTCAAAGAACAAATTATGCTACTTTAGGCTAGGATCAAGTAAGCCATATTTTTTTTATAAATAATGGATCCAAAGCGTCAAGAGAAACGACTATTTAACAACACAATTTGAGCACGATCACCGATTGAAAAACACTGTTTTTAGGTTATTAAGAGCGTTTTAAACCCCATTTTAGGAAGTAAATCCGATGGAACTAATATCTTACCCTGCTGAATGGTTAGGGGCGGACGGAACAGGCTGTTTTCAAGTTTAGTGCCATAAAATTTGTGTGGCGTGCTTTTGTTTACTGTGACACTTGTTAACGTTCAACGGTTTACTATCCATTATCGCTACTGATTTCCGTTCACTCGTTGAAATCGCAGGTATTCCACAAACAGCTTTCGTCTATTCCATCATTAACGCCGGTATCGTTCAGTCTGTTGCTGAAGCCTGCTTGGGACAGATTGACAACTGTCCGTGCAACAATCGTGGCCGTGAGATTTCTAGTGCTGACTGGCAGTGGCAAGGATGTGATCATAACATTCATTTCGGCAGCAAATTCTCGCGGCGCTTATTGGATACGATGGAGCGTGGATCCCACATTCGATATCGTATGAATTTGCATAACAACAAAGTTGGCCGAATGGTAAGTTATAACTCTACGTGTCCAGGACAAAAAGGTGTATTTTGGAACTAGAAGAAACAGATATTGCCCGCGCGAGAGAGGATTCTCGAAGCAGTTACTGAATTTGCGAGGGAGGAAGGGGAAACTTCGTCTTTTATTTGGCGTGCATCCATAAGTATACTGGTCACAACAAGAGCACCAGTACCAGAAATCTAGTGGTCAAACCACTTTCCTCGAAATACTTGCCTAATTTTCAAAACACTATACACGTGTGCAACTTTCAAGCGTTTTCCATTAGCAACATCCACGAAATCATACTACTGTTACGATCTGACTTTGAGTAAGTAGGCTGAAAGAAAGCTTTACCTCATCCAACTGCGAATTAATCCGATAGCTTATCAGCTTTTCCGAGCCGACAACCACTAGCCGGGAGATCGCAGATTCCAAAAGTCCCAATGAGTCCTTAGGTGCGAGTTGCCGCTGATTCTCGATAGTGATAGAACATCTCCGAAGTGTCTTTTAGCTTTTCAACAGTGGACGAAAGCTCAACTGAAATTTTCAACTCTCATCATGTCATCGAAAGTCCACAAGTGGAGAGAATGAATCAGCGTGTGAGTTCTGCCTGGAAGGCCGTTAGTTGAGAAGCTATCCAACAGGTAGCTACCTAGTGAGAAATCGTTGAATGGAAGATGAGTGGCGTTATATTCTGTTCCAGTGCGAGATGACCGCACTATTGAAGCGAAGTGGTCTTTTGGCGTGGCAACATTTACCGGACATCCGTATGAGAATCCTACAAGTAAATATGCTCATGCGTTATGTGAATCTACTGAGTAGTTATTTGTCGGATGGATTTTCAGACTGGGTCATCACTTCAGCCGACACATCATTCACATTAGGTTCACCTGGGATGGAGAACAGCTCCTTAAGGAATGCGCACAGTTTACACCCAAATAGAGCGTTGCATTATTGTCGCTGCCTGTTACACTAGTCAACGTAGGAGGGCGCTGTGTGCGCCTGTTCAGCAGAACCGTAGGCATGATCCTGCGCAAGATGCAACCAACATATACCGTTAATATGTACGCTTCCGCTAAACCATATGTCAAAGGATTGGAACAGGCTTTCATCTACAGCTGCTTTGTTAACACTTCTTTTTATGACCGACGTATGAATGAGCCCCACAACCCACAAATCATTAGTAAACGGACCTGTAGCGCCCAGAAACTCACCCAGAAACTGTTCACAGCCGATAGTTTGTGATGTGGACATTTTGCTTGTTTCTCCATAATCACTGTGATCGACTTGGAATCCGTGCATCTGACTGACGAGTAAGGGTCATTTTCTATTAGGTATACACTCTCCCGCAAGACAAAATACGTCCAACGTGCGTTGGTGGAGTAGTAGTTACACACTCGCCTCGCATGTCAGATGCCCGGGTTTCAAATCCTGGCACGGTCAATGGATATGCACTGCTGATGAGCGAAACTCGAGCCCAGTGCTTCCCTTTAGTGTGCACTCACCGGAATAATTGCGCCAGAACAGGGGGACGGCCGTTCAAACTAGAGTAGTGTGACTATGAACAAATAATGACATTGCGCACATCGTACGGCCATCACTGTTTCGGTGGAGCGATTGTCCTTTCCCGATAAGATAACCTCAAACTTATAGACGTAGTACATAACTCATTAGGTTGCTGAAACCTCTTCGACGGCCAACAACTGGTTTCACTCTTCTTGGGCTTCAGCAGGTAGGCGCAGCCCTCGAGTTTCCGTCAACCCTGTGTTCTACTTGAACCCGAATTGCACTAATTTAGAGAACTACACTCATTTTCATGCCAGTTTAGTTTTGACAGGAGACTGACCTGGAATCCAGCTGAATCTTTCGTTTATAACGTTTTGAAGCAACTAAATGTGCTGCACCACACCACCTCAACTATCCTCTCAAAACAGATTGGTATGAAAATGAGTGTATTTCGCTAAGTTCGTGCAATTTGGGTTAAAGGTTGACGGAAACTCGTGTACTTTGCCTATCTGATGAGAAGGGCGAAACCGGCCATGGACTGTCGACCAAAGGTTGACGGAAGCACGTGTACTTCGCCTATGAAGGGCGAAACCGGTCATGGACTGTTTAACAATTATCAGATACCTTATGAGTAGTGTGTTACGTCTATACAGGTAATGACTCGAATATCATCCCAACTGAAATTTCAGGCAGCTTGGTGCAGCACATTCAGTTGCTTAAAAACATCATAAACGAGAGATTCAGCTGTGTTCCAGATGAGTCTCCCGCAAATGAGTGTAGTCCACTAACCTCAACCTTATTACCTTCCATCAAGGGGTCCCTTGATTGGTTGGAGATTCGAAGATGTAGAGACCAAATATCTAGAAAATGTTATCCAGTTTTTGAACGCCATCTTTCATAAGTCATTCCAGAGACTGATCCCTACAGAACCACTTCATACTTCAACATATTGATGTGGTTCCAATGAGAGGGGACTGTTGGAACTGATCGACGCCTTGAATCCTGCGAAGAATACCTTTGAAACCCGGCTGACCAAAATATCACCCACAATCAGCTGAAACATCATCTTCGCTATATTTAAGTCGCCATGCTCCAGTTAGCCTTATTTTTAAGGTTTCATCTATCTATGCTGAAGAGTTATCGGAATAGGAAGGTGGGCAAATTTTCCACTGCCCGAGCCCAATCAAACAATTAATTAACTTTGCCGAATTGTTAGACATATTGTAAAACTGTACTTCTTCCACAAACCTGTAGGGTCATCTTTGACAACATAATAGTCTGCCTATAATGTAATGTAATGTTGGGTTTCACTACTCTGTTTTCTTAGCTGGTAACCAGAAATATGGAACGCCATTGTCGCTGCCATGGTACCAGTGGGTCGTGCACACTGAGGACATGCTACCGCCGGACCCCGAGGATGCGAACCTTGGGTAATCTTCTGAAGCAGATGTATGAGCGTCACCTAGTGCGACTCCAGCCAAGTGAGTAGATGCATTGATTTTTGGACCCATTTGCATCTTTTTGTATTGGCATGATTCTCGTTGGGATTGTCCTCCCTTGCTCCAATGCAATCATTCTGCAAAGGACGCATCAAAGTACAAAAGCACTAGATGATAGTTAAGCTCTGGGCAACAGTTCGGATTTGAAATCCAAACATTTGAGATGCAGGACGACTGCCCTACTACCACTTCTTCAGCGTAAACTAGAGGCCATTCGTTTGTTACACCGAAAACTTTCATGATTTAGCAATTCATGATTGCGACTATTGCCCAATAACTGTCGTTTTTGTGCTTTTTGTTTAACCCACCTGTCAGAACTTTACTATGAAGCCTTAAAACGTAGCAGACTGCTTTGAATACCTTACGATTGCATGTAAAAGTTTGCACTCTACTCCTAGTGGGACAGTGCTGAAGAGTTCTAATGTGAGCTCGACATGTGTTCAGAGCTTCCTTTTATTGCTTGGACTGGCCAACCAGCACAGAATAATTGTGATGTGAGTATACAATCTGCAAACACGCATCCACCGGAAGGTAATTTTGTAATTCCCAATCACGCAGCACATCCTGGTAATGAATTTCGTGGCGATTCCTAAACAACGAAAAGTATTCGGCGTCCTCATATTATGAGGGCAAGAAGAGGCCTAAATCAGAAAAATCAACAAAAAGTACTTTTCCAAAACATGGAATTTACGAACTAGGATTCCAAACGTTTAGTGTAAATCGGAGAAAATGTTTTGTTGGATATGAGTTTAACGGTATTCTAATGATATCCTTGGGCTCTTCATATCATATCATAGGGCTCTTCATCGTCATCATCATCATCATCATCATCATCGACAGCATGACATCAGTGTACAACACCAATGCTTCACTGCCGTACAACCGTGGTTTATTTGAAAGCCATATCGTAGATAAAAGAGTAAAGGTGGACGGGGGAGGGACTTGGTGCTAGCTTACCACAATCACTCCGAGGTGCCTAAACCTCCTAGACAAGAACACCACTGACATCAGTTGGCAGCTGTATCTTGCAGTGCCTCCATCCAGGCATAGTGAGGATCAGATGAGTCTAAATGGAAATAGTCCTGATAGAGTCGAATTTAAACAAACCAAAAGGCAAGGTCATTTAGACTTCTTCACTTTCGAAAGCGTGAACAAAAATCCCGAAAAATATAGGTCCGGAGAGCTAGTCATAGCATAGCTTGTATCACACTTTTTGGATGTAAACTTCCTCAGCGACATTCTTAGCAACATTATTGTACCGTGTCCTTGATTGATGTTATATCTGACCCTCGTCCCCGCTCCAGTTCCTAGTGCACGAAAAAAGACTCACCAACAAGCAACACAGCAGCCTTACTGCGAACAGGCAATTGCGGAGAAGTACAAAGGTCTCGCGTAGTGTTGAGGGCACTGTATGACCTCGATCCAAGGCTGTCTGATCAGCAGTTGATGAAGTTTGGTGGTCTCAGTAGGTTTTGGGTATTTTGGGATGATCTGACCTTCCTAACAGTTAGCGATAAATCGTTCTCAATAAAACTTCCAACCTTATCGAACAACCATTCACAGGATACGAATGGATTGCACGAATACATTGTTTAAGTAGTTGGGCATCGGGGCTAGCCAAACATCTCGTGGTCTGTGCATATGATGTACTAGTGAAATACTGGATCACTGGAAACACCAGTAGTTGGGATGTAAAACACTCAAACGTGAGGTCTGCGGTTCGACCCCGGCTGCACTCTTCTGTCCAGAATCGGGTAACGTGGTATTAAGTCATGCATCGTGTTTCTTTGGGTCTCACCACAAGGATGTTCATCATTTATCAGTCAACTTATGACATTGGTATCAAAAGTATTGAGTCCTCAGTACGGGTGGAAAAAAGACCAGAATCCAAACTAGTATTCGGAGGTTAGAGTACAATAACACCGTTTGGAGTAAGCGTTTGGTATTTTGTATTTGGTGCCATAGACTAACATAATTAGTGAACTCCGAAACTCCGAAGTTGTCAGTACCGGGCAAATTCGCTCTACCTGGTCAGTCATGTGCAACTTTTGGAAATACTCGCTTTGATCTTCCTGAAATCCATAGTATCCCATCAGCTAACCTTCGACATGCCTTTTTGTATTAGATTACGCTATAGATGCGGAGTTTCGTGGTCCCAATTGGCAGCAGAAACTCCCAAATCAGTTCACTCCAAGGCAAAATCAACCAACCTATAGGTATATGGTTAACCGAGTCCAGAGAACTGCGTATCAGCATCCATTTCCTTTGGGCACAAACGAAGGGATATACAATCGGCAATGGAACAGACAGAATCAACAACAACGAGCTCTTCCACCTTGGAATTTGAAACGCGATCAATCTTTTCCTTTGACTGAGATCAATCTGACCAATCCAAGCTACACTCACCTTGTCTACTACGAACCGACGCCAAACAAATTATTTTGTGAAGCGGAGCCTCAGCTGCATATCACGGGAACACATGGTCGTGTTTGCAATTCTAGCTCACTTGGAGCTGACAACTGTCATCACCTATGCTGCGGGCGCGGTCATCTAACGCATCACTTCTACGTTATGGAGTCATGTCATTGCAAATTCATATGGTGCTGCCGCGTCGAGTGCCAACAGTGTCTGGTACTGAAACGAGTCGAAACTTGCAACTAACTTGAGCTACTCATGAGTAGCCGCTGCATATTTGTAAAATACTTCACCGCGGTGCGCGCTATCGCCCTTGTGTTTGATGATAACTCTCTGTCACAGAGATTCGTTTAGTCCCAAACACTCATCAAGCTATCAATACTCGCACACAGACACACTACCTCTATAAACATGTACATGTGTTCACTGTTTCTATAACGAATGAGATCACATTTAATATTGCACTTGCTGTATTATACGGATAATCACTCAAGCCTGCGTTATTTAGTACGACGTAGTAAAACAGAAGAAAGTGTCGAAATATTTGTAGCCCGAGGGCGTTTACTGGTGGTTGATCGGCTGGTCATTGATCTACAGGATGTCTCATAATAGACGCAAAAAATAATACCCATGTTAAAACTTCAATCTAATTTAAGCATTTATAATTTTTTTATTTGGACATACATTCATCATGGGGGTGTACTGTGAACAAACTGGCATTACAAAAAATGCTGAAAAAATCGCCCCTTCCTTCTACAACAAAATGGAGACGACATGAGATGTGAGACAGGATGTTTAACTTCTTCAAGCGCCACTTGTGCGCACTCCTCTTCAATTCTTGCTCTTAACTCCACCAAACTCTTCGGTTTATTTTCATGATATACACGAGCCTTGATCATTGCACGAAACCAATAATCCAGAAGTGTGAGATCGGGTGCCCTCGCAGGCCAAAAGTTTGGAAATCCACGAACAATGACTGTTACGTCAGAAAAATGCTCACGGAGGTAAGTTCTCACTTGGTTTGAGTAGTGGAGTGGAGCGCCATCTTGCTGAAAGACGGTCGATGACTTCTGGTGCTGCTTGAGTTACGGGATAACTTGCGTCTGCAGCATATGGAGGTGACTGTCGCCGGAAACCGTAGCATCAAAGAAAAAGGGACGCAGGAGACACTTTGAGGAGAATCCCATCCGCACACAGAGATGAGGGGAATGGAGATTATGGGTGAGGTACTCGTGAGGAACTTCACGGAACCATATCACGAAATTGTGCATGTTGATTATGCCGTCCACAGAAAAATTTGCTTCACCGCTCCATAAAATTTTGGGAACGATCTCTTCATTGTCCAGCAGCCAGTTAGCGAACTTGACGCGTTGCTCCTTACTTATTATTATGAGATATCCTGTAGTTCTCCGAGCTTGGAAATTATCTGGCAAAAAATTTTGCCACAGAGAGACATTATCAACACGGCACTGATTATGTCTCCTCCACTGGGTGCTTCATTGTCAGCCAGTTAGCGAACTTGACGCGTTGCTCCTTACTTATTATTATGAGATATCCTGTAGTTCTCCGAGCTTGGAAATTATCTGGCAAAAAATTTTGCCACAGAGAGACATTATCAACACGGCACTGATTATGTCTCCTCCACTGGGTGCAAAACGTCTGCAAGCCAGTTGTGAACTTCGGAAAACAGGTAAATTGTCATCTGATCAACTGCCGGAGCCATTCTGATTTTCCGCACAAGTAGAAATTGGTCCCACTCTCAGTAAGGAAGTATCGTCACTACGATAGTCACATCCAAGTACATTTTCTTGATTCAACACATAGTGCACAAACGATGGATTCAGGCTGAATATATTTGAATCCTCCGTTAATACTAAATATCACTTCCAAATGAGTGAATTTCATCAGTTGCGGAGGATTTTGGTGAATTCCAGCTGAATCACTTGGTGATGCTATGTGGGTACTTCTATATCTCGAACATCGTACTCAGTGGACCTTGAGGTGACTTTGAGCGTTACATCACAAAACTGGGTAGAAAGGTGCCTATTAGACTAGACCAAAAAGAAAGTGATTCACTAAATAAACGAAACAAATACCTTCATCAGACCATCAACATACTGGACATTGATGACAGGTAGGAAAGCATTTTAACAAGAGCAACGAGACCACTGTTTTAGTACACACAAAAAAACGAAGATTCAAGGCGTGAACGCCTTAGAAGAAAATTAGCCATTTCTTGGAGCAAGTAGAGAACCCATTGGAGTGCATTATACGCAGGACTAGGTTGAAAAACGATACCTTTTCGAAAATTACGCTGTGATTTTTGTGGATGGAGCTGACCCGCAGTTTCTGAAGTTTGCAAGTCACTCTTGATTACCACTAGGAAGGTTCCTTATGGTTGATGATTTTTATCAGTCTGTTATTCATAAAATTTCGCTGTACTGTTTTGTTTCACTCTGTATATTGGCGATGTTGTGGAATGTAGGTTGCTCGGGTGCGCTGCTTGGTCTGTTCGCCGAGCTTGGCAGTTGGATTGCAAACGTTTCGTCACCAATTGGGGCGACACCGTCAGTGAAGGGTTGAGTGGCTGAATTCCTCCTCTTCTGCTTGTGATTATGTAGCTTCTAAACAGTAACTGGTAGTTCTGAAAACGGTCGTCGTATTGGTCTCCGACCTACAGACAACTCCACTGTGTTTGTATGGATCATTAGTCTGCTCACCATCTCATAAATGTGTCCTAAAGGCACCATCCAGTGTCCGATCCGTTAGAAGAAATACAACGTGCCTCATTATTTCTTTCCAAAATAGCATCACATGCGTTGTCCAGAAAGGTCATATTAGGAGAACCATCTCCGGATGTAACCGGATTACACAACTGACAATGGAATGACTGTTTCCGTTGGGGCAGATTTAACTTCAGTTGTCCTTGACAGATGGGTTTTATTTTTAGTACCACTTTTTGGCTCACTTACAACTTTCAAGGTGAGCTCTATGAACAGCCCGCGTTCGGCTGCACAGGACACGCCTGTATGCGTCAGTGTTCAATAAATCAACTGATTCGAACGTTCATTGACCTTCTGGTTTGGTTAAGCGCATCAGACTATTAAGTGGCTATCCAGATTCGGGGTCAAGGTATTACGAAAGTATGAAGAAAACTGTGGTCCACGAAAGGTCACAAGCACAAGTTAACTTTTTCACCTACTACCGATGACGTAATTTTCACTGACACAAACATCCATTTTGAAGTAAAGGTTTGGAAGAATCAGAGGTCAAGTTAGGAACCTTCGGAAATTAGGTTGAAACGAATTTACTGCTCAACTAGGCTGCCAATGTAGGTAAGGTAATTCTTTTTTTACAAAACCTCTGCATAATCCCAAGGGAATGTCTGACTACGCATGTGTTTAGAGACTTCATTTTAGTAATACGATAATCACAGGAACGGTGATCACAACCAGCTACAGTGTTATCAAGGCACTACGTAGAGTCGGTCAGCTTGAGCTAACTGGTGTCAACCATACTGGGAGATTGTGTAACCATAAGAATCCACCACAGGCCAATCACCAAGATGGTTAATGACAGAGCAGGCAAAGTAGAGCAAGAAACGCAAGTGTTCTGGGGAAGCAGAGTGGGATCGTCCAGTCCTTCGGCATGTACCTCGCGTCTACAAAGTGCGAACCTACAGTCTTTGAATATCCCCCCCCCAAAAAAAAAAATTCATAGAGAGACACTGGAAGATGTGGAACTCTGTATGAATCTCGGAAGTTGTATTAGCGACAGTGTGATAGGCAAAGTCAGCGCACCAGTGCCAAAGGTTAGAATAGCTTTCGCCAATTATCACCACGTGTGACGTCAGAAAAGCATATCACTGGGTGACAAAGGATGCATGTGATACAGTGTGTGTGGGCCTTGTTGGTGTGCGGCTATCAGACGTAGCACTTTGTCTTTCAAGGTACTATTAAGTAGGACAAATATTTTGAATCGAATTACCTTATTCATATCAAACAAAAATCGGGCAAACTGTGTAGTTGTCTATCACATGCAAATAAAAAACTAGCCCAGATTTTGTACACTACTAAAAATACAAGTAGTGGACGGCTCGTTAGATGGCATTGAGTGTTACACAAGTGGAATTTCCGAGTAGAATCGATCCAGAAAACTCACAGTAATATCAAGCCACCTCAAAGAAACAGTGAGTCAACTTACCTATGCCCACCATTTGGCTAACATACAAAAGTAACTAAAACCTGAAGGAGACCAGTCATAAAGCTGGTGAGAATTCTTCGGCCTTATGAGTAGATTCCCACACGAAAATATACTGCGATATCTCGATGTGGCTTCTGCGCAGTACATTCAGTTACAAAATATCACGAACGAGAGTTCAATCAGGATTTAGTTGCACCTACTGTGAAAAACGAATGTGTGCAAATTAGTGAATTTGTCTAACCGAAATCTGATAATGAATGACGAAAACGTTTGCCAACTTTGATGGTTTTTCTTAGCATTAGGGTCTCAGCGACTGACAGCTTGTACTCTGTTGTACTTTCAGCAGCCAGGCCTGCATCTATAAAAGAGTTCACCTAGGTCCTGTAACCGTATTTGATATTCACTTTACTCACACCCGAAGGCCAGATTTACCACACAAAAACCTATCGACCCGCAGCAGTTGACTGTGGGTAGTGAGAGAAATATAAGTAGTTTTTAACTGAGATTTCGTCTCGTAAATGAATCTAGTCTATATATCTTGTCTGAATAAGATTTCCTCGCAATGCTGGACGGCTGCTAGTGTAGGAACGCTTAAGTGCTCAAACTGATGGTCGGGAGATAGCGGTTTTCAAACTCCGTACTCGAGTTTCGTGAAAGGATTATTCCCAGCAAGGATAAAATGCATGCACAGCTTTTCGTCATATGCCCTCTTTACATACAGAACGAAATTGGAGATTTCCAAATATTTTCACATCACCAGCAATTAGGTTTTGTCTTGCGATTTGTGGTCACCATCATCTTCATCATCATGGGTGCACGTGGAATGAAATACTGCCAGGGCTCCGAAACTCAGATAGGAGGACGAATGACGTCCTCAAAAGCTCGCCCGCAAGACAGCGGTGCTTGGATGAAAATGCAAATACTTTAAAACTTTTAAATAATAAATTTCTACATGTTCCAACTCCTAACCTGGAGGGCCAGGTTCAGACTTCCGGCAAGGCAAAAACCTGGCACGAGAGGCTTGTGAGGGTCGCACGGATCAATTGGGGGGCCGCGAAGTCCAATCTCTTCCTGACGGAGATTTGTGGTTGGTGCTCGCGCGGACGCTTCAGACTTCCGGCAAATGACCAACCTGGCACGAGAGGCTTGTGAGGGTCGCACGGATCAATTGGGGGGCCACGAAGTCCAATCTCTTCCTGACGGAGATTTGTGGTTGGTGCTCGCGCGGACGCACTGCTGACCTTTCACGGTCGTTCGTTATGTTTGACTACGCGGGAGTTCCTTAAATGGACAGTCCAATGAATGCCTCTGAAATTATCGAAATCGGTCAGTGGTTGAGACATTTCTGCGTTTTAGCCGTCGCGGATACCATAATGAACAAATCGATGCATGCCTAACGCGCGAAACATGTTTAAAATCTGCACAAAGATGGCTCCAAATCGCGTAGAATTAGAACAGACCTGTGCTGTCATTTTTAGCCTCCACACGGTTTTCAAGCCAAACTACAGAACAGGATGACTCATTGGAAGGGCGCTGTCGCAAACTCATCAGATTTGGGACAGTACTACGATACTCGCGAGTGATTCGGCTGCACATCACAAGACCTGTGTCACAAAATCAGGGTGATTAGCTTATGTGAGAACAAAATGTTCTGCCAAGCTGCACTCATGCTGACGTCAGGATATTTATAATTAGCCTCCGCAAAAAACAGTTACTTTCCAGACAGAACGTACAACTCATAAGTTTATTGAAATACCCAATGAGCAGTGTGGCCTGCCAGGAACATTTCGAACATCGGACCAAGTAAAATATGAGACCAGCTTTGAACACCTAGCATTTCAGGCATGCTTTAATTGAGATTCCTCTCTATGTCAAATTAAATCTGCAAATGCGTGTAGCTCGCCAAATGCGCATACTTTGGTGTTCATTTCGAACATACAGTTCATGGAGGCAAAATCGATCAGCGGTTGTTCAAAAGCTTTCAGTAACCTTAAAATGTGCTGTGAAATTTCGAATGTCGCAATAAATGGAACATTTAGGGGTTCTTCTGCAGCATGGTCAACTAAAGAATATTATATAAACGACAGTTCCACTGGGGATCAAGCTGTGTCTTGATTTCACGCAAAATTAATTTTCAAGTGAGCGTATTTCTTATATTCACTTTTTCCTCGACAGTTTCACATTAATAATGGCTAAAAAACCTAGTATCTACAAGTGATATCTGCGTCAACATCCAGCCGAACTACAGATTTTTCGAGTGAAGAAACCGATTGGGTCTGACTGCTCTCTTTTGTTAATATCCGACCATCAAACGGTACACGGATGTCATGTCATTAGTCACGTGAAGAAGTCGAGGCACGTGACTTTCGAAAGTATCATCGATCTAAATTCTCCGCTTGTCATTCTCTCAGCTGAATTATGCTAAGCTAATCGTGATATGTTGAAGGAGCTTTGAGGAATGAGGTACTTTCCAAATGGTTAAATGTCGTTGATCGATTAGTGAACAAATTCTATTCCAATGCCTCACTGGATTTTTCGACTCGGTCGTTTGTTTCGCTTGAGAAGAAAACGTTTAGCAACCGAAGATCCTCCAAGCATTCATGAAGAACAGGTTCATCGTACCGTTGAACGTAAACCAATGAAGCAACTAAAAACCCTTGGTGATGTTGTTGATCATCTTGAAAACTCTGAAGATTTAGAGAAGAAAGAAATTGGACAGCCTCTATTAGGCAAAGAAATGACCGTGCGTACAGATAAAAAGGATCACAAACCCACATCTCTGCCAGTTTCCAGAGCTCTGTCCCTCACGCTTCCAGCAACCTGTGGGCACTTCGTCAGCTCAGACTGCTCTGTTGATAGTAAAATTTGGGAATTTACTCGACGAAGTCAAAATATTCCACAGCTGTTTGGCTCAGTTAAAGCCCATTCGGCTGAATCGATAAATGGTAGAAAGCCAGGCATAGAAAAAACAGCTACTTGGAGGCACAACTCGGATGTGACAACACAAAGAACTACCGAAGCTCCAACCATAAGCATAACCGAGTCTAGTCAGAAAAGTCCAAGGCCCAATTCGAGAGGAGAAATGCGTGAACCTTGGCCACAGCATACATTGCTTCACATTACTCCCGGGGGTGAGGTAAAGCACAGTCGACGACGTATATCTGAAGTATGTGACTCAGAAAAAGTTATTGAAGGTCCTGTGTCTATACTAGTAACGAAACCTCCACCAGAATCACACCGAAGTTTGGAAGACTTCATTGAAAGTCTGATCCCAGCAAATGATCCAGAAAAGCCCACCAGAATACCCCCATTAGATGCCAAGATGAATGTCATCAGAGTAGCACGAGACAGTCTGGTTACAAAATCAGAAGAACGCTCAATTCCGGCTATACCGGACACCATGGAAATAGAATCGGTCGAAGCTATGGATGCTTGTGCTACATCACCGATCATTCCGCTGGAAAGGATTGTGCCCGACAAGAATACCAAGAACGGAGACACGTCCACATCAGCTAGTTCCGAGCAGCAGCAAAGACAACAAATACAGAGTTCCAGCGACGGGTATGTGGAAAGGGATCCATCAAAAAATGAGATCAGAAGGATGAGACGACGAAGTAGGAAACTGAGAAGCACGAGGAAGCTGAAACGTCGACACCGAGCGTCCCAAACATCGGAGGAAGAGATGGAAGGTAATGAGCATGGGCGGTCACCTTCTACTGGTGCTTTGTCCAGTGGTAGTATGGATAGTGGGTGGTGTAGACAAGTTTGCGATAAAGACAGGATGATCAGAAAACTTTCCCGAACTGGTGAGCGCACGTGTGTTAGACGAACTTACGGATCGTGTCGCCGTTGTACTTTGAGAGCAGGCATTTTCGATTGTACTGATCGTACGGACCACTGCGCTGTAGTCCAAGATTTGCCGCTGGCATGCAGTCAAGGTGTGAGAATTAAAACAAATCAAGCAGATGTGATGCTCGAGGATCTTATCAGTAGCCTGGCTCGGGATGTGGCTGGTAGCATATTGTCCAGAGCCACTTATGCAAAATCGATCAGCTCTCGGACCCATCGGCGAACAGCTTTGCTATTAAGAGCTCTACTTGGTTGCCAATATCCTGGAACTCCGGACTCATCGAGCGCTAGTTTGTCTGTTTTGTCTAGTTCACAGAAATCGATATCTCACACGAATGATTAGAAACTTCTTGCCACAATTCAGCCTTTGTCGACCCGATTCTTACCCGGCTTTTGACCACAGGCAACCATACCAAAGTGATTTTTTTTTATTTTTGCACAACTGTTTGACTCGCCATTTTTGTCTCACTTCTTTAGCGATTGATTTCGTACACCTTCATTTTATGGCAGAATTATTTTATTTATACCGCTTTTCAGTTGAAGTGTTGAAGAAAGTGTTAGAGATAGACGAATTTCTGCGCATAACGTTTTTCTAGGCTTACTGACGTTTCTATTCGGTACAATTTTCTGCCATTCATAGGTAGTTGATATAAAAACATTACGGGAAGCTGGATAAAACTAACACTTGTCATGTGGTAACGATGGTAATATGCATGAAAAACTATCGTCATGTACCCAGTTCATAATGTACAGACTTTAGTCTGTGTACAATGCCGTCTGTTAAGCACGTGGAATGAGGGGTAGTCTGAAGATGTAGGTGATGCGTTTGTTTGCTTAGGGTTCTTGTTTTTTAATAGAGCCGATGGTGATGATGATGTTGATGGTGGAGAATCGCTGGAAATGAAGACGGTGGAGACCATGTTAGTTACAAGAATTTGGCGACCAAACGACTCACCTGGTGAGCGCTCACATGGCTGGCTGATGTTCTTCCCGAGGATCCTAGACAAATGTTCATAAGAGTGCGGGTAGACCACCGTTCATTCTATAGGTCTTTTATGCGTGAGCATCTCCATAGCTTCGCTGGATCTATGTTAATAGGAGCGCACGCTGACATGGCTTTGGAGCCTGCAAGACATAACATACAGTTAAAGCACTTGATTTTCCGTTTTCCTCTCAGTAAATTTGCTTTACGACTGACAAGACAATCAGCTTAAAATTCTGAACCCGGTGGGCTTAGTTTGTCGTCGCTGAAAAGTCAGAAACAGCAAACTGAGCAGCTTCGTTTGTGAGCTTGGGATTAAACGTACTTTGAAATAGGATTATATAGCCACCCCATCTTCAAGCATAAAGTTCATAATTTTTAAATTCAGAGGCCTGAGATCTCAAAATTAGCTAAGTCTAGTAGAAACATCCTACAGGTGAATGTCAGTTTTGTACCAAAACGAATAGTTAAAAAAATAACCCAAGTTAAGGGATAAAATTCAACTGCTGATTCAATTTTTGACCAGAAACGACTAGTTGCATGTCTGTCACCAAAAAGAAAACATAGGAAAAAACTAGAAATCACGGATGATTTTCCTTGTTTCTCTTATGCTACCTTGTCTAACCGATCTCACTGTAAACATTTCATATGAATTCAAAGTCAGGGGTTAATAATACAGATGATAACCACACTACAATGGTCCCCAGACCTGCTTCCCCAAATAAATGTCATACGTCAAGTTCAGAATGAATTCCCAGAAAAATTTTCCGGGCCACGTTACACCATGAGAATGTGGTTTACTTTCGGGTTTACCTGAATCGAATGCAATCATTTTTCCCAGCTGTCGCTGTTTCCTCTGCTTGTGCATTGGTAAAATCTGTATCCTTGCATTCGGACAGCTAGGTATGTGTGCGACAAGCCAGGAAGCCGTCACCTCAGTTTACACCCAATCAGGATAGACCGTCGACGTATATGCGTGTTTGCATGAGTCATGCAAATCACGTGCCGCACTTGGCCCATATTGGTATTGTGGTATCGACTGCCTTCACACGTGATCGCACGCCACTGGTACGATGTACTAACGTTCGCTTGGCCGGTCTGTGATGCTGGTGGATATAGGTTGACGCCTTTCGACTTAGCATTTGGATCGGGTACTGGCACATATGTGAACGAATTTCCTTAGATGTGAAGAAAAAAACAAACTGAAACTGTCAAGATTCGTTTTAATACCATCCGATGCAGCTAGTTAACAGCAGGACGAATCACTTGTGTTCATAAATTTTCCCTTTTCCCACCCACTAAACAGACATTCTGCTTTTCAAGGGAGAATGTGTAGACCATCACCATACACTAATAACTCAGTTGCAAGGCAGAGCCATTTACCCGCTAGGATTTCATCAAACCAGCCGTAAAAAGATTCCCGAAATTGGTGTCGACAAGAGGTCTATATTATTGAAACAACAAGAGGACTCTGTAAAACTTTGCTGACTTCAAGAGTCTAAAAATCCAAAAAAATATCAATAAAGATGTCTTTCCTTTTTTGTGAGTTTGTCGTAAACCATTTTACTAATCACTGAAAGAGCAGTTGCCCAGCTGAGTTTATGTTACCCAAAGCTCTCCCTTAACCTACGGGAAACAGAAATCCTCGGCGAATGAACATGTGGCGGTTGGAACCATTTTACTTCCGTACACATATTATTATACGAGAAACTGAACGAAACAGAGCTGCCAAAGCACGCATGTAGCGGTTATTTCCAAACGTTTTAAACGCTGACCATGTGACCTCTCTAGTGACCACATGCAAAATACAACCCTCATCGTCAGGGCATTGGTGAAGTAGCAAAATGCTACCAACACAAAGAAGGAGGTAAGAAAATTCTTATCCGAATTAATAGGCCTCTCAAAAAGGATCTCTTGGAGTATTACTAACCACTGTGTTGTGGGTGGATTTGAAAACAAAAGCAATATTTTTCAACGCAAGGTGACTGAACATTTAATTAGAAAAGCGATATCTGGTATCCTCGGGAAACTAACCCTACCCCCAGATGGCCAGATCAATACTGCCGGGTCTCGTTTGCAATCAGCCCTGATTTTACTGTGCGTGAAACACAATGCAGTCTCCATAGGGTAGGTCTGTGAAATAACTTCGCCAACAGAAGCTATCTGTGTCTATGTGCTGACTGGATTAAGTAAATCTGGGCATACTGGTAAGCGCGAATTGCACGCTGACAAGGCCATAGCAGGAACATAGAGGGACCTCCGCTGAATTCTTTCTAGACCTAAAACTTCACAAAAAGTAGCGAGATTTCAGCATCACCTAGGATTTAAGCCGATTTTTTGGTGGACAACTATTCAACATAGATAAAATATATCTTATTTGGCGTGTATACTTGGTAGTAAACATCTGCTTATAATGCATCTTGTGGGCTCAATCAATCAAGGTTTACAAAAAACTTATCGGTGAATTCGCTGTTCTTGCCACGCCACTGTTACTTCCTTTCGTACTAAGGAGGGAGGAAACTTGGCTTCTGGTAGCTCGCAAAGCCAGATATAACTAGATTTCGTTTAAACACAACTGTTGAACAAATGTGTGAATTGGGGGAAATTTCCTGCAATTTGGATTCAGGTGAAACACAAGGCTGACGAAAATACAGGGGATCTACCTACCTGATGAGTTCGAGGTGAAGAGTGAAAACGACTGTGGGCTGTTGAAGAGTTTACAGCATACTTGTGAGTAGTTTCCTTCAACATACCGATGACTTTCTTCGTTCTGGAGGACAGTCACAAAGCCGCTAGGTTGAATGCTTCAGACACTGATTCAAGCACCGTTTATCTATCGAGAAAGACACGGGTGCCATGTGTCTTCTACAGCAAACTTACGAGTAGCTTCCTTCATGAAAATATACTGCGATATCGCGAATATCGTACCAACTAAAACATGAGGCAGCCTGTATGTAGCACATTCAGGTGTAGAATATTATAAACGGGAGATTCAGTTGAGTCTCTCGTAAAAACCAAATTGATACGCAAATGAGTGTATTTCCCGAATTTATGGTTCTGTTTAAAAAGTCTTGCACTAAGTTCCGTTTAAATGCTATGGGGCAGAAATATCTAAAGTAAGAAAATTTTCACTTCCTGGAAAAAGTGTAAAGAGAGATATGAGTAACTAATCTCTGTTCATCTATAGGTGGAAATCTATGGTGTGAATAGAGTTCATTACCTCATGCCCGACTAGCAACGTCTGGTAACGATGTATTGATTTTTACGCGTGTGAGACACGTTGAATGCCATTTCATGTAACAGGTGCATTAACATGAGCGCTTTCTAGATGGAATGACGTAATTTGTCCGGCGAATACTACCTCATTTGCACTCTTTCTGGTGGCGCAGCAGCTAGGCACCGAAAGGTTGCTACAGCTGAATTCATGTTCGATCGTCTGCCGATGTGTGCCGATTTGCTATGGGGAATGAGCAAGAGTGATACTGAACTGGTGTTTTGCCGAGGCCACAGCGACGTTCATTGTTGCCTCTACAGTGCTGCGGGCACCAAACGCACATATGCGAAATGTGGTGCGCGAATCGGACGCTAAGATATGAGGATACAGTGGTGTTACACCAGGCTGAGCCATGGGTAATTATTCTTTGAAGCTGAATCATCCCTTTGGTAGCATTCTGAAATGCTGGGATTTTTTTATCGAGGAACGCCTATTGATTGTTGGGATTTCCATGAAACTTCTTGGTTCATTATCAAAGTGCTTTGCAGTCCAGCGGCAATGGACCAGAATGTTTTGCTAGTACAAAGCTCGCAGTTTGAACGGAAGATTTCCTTCCCTCCCCACCATCGACGCTGCGTTCGGTCCTTCCATGCAACCCAGCAGAAGCTACGAATCTGTTGCTGAACTTGGACAGGTTTCATCGACTGCGTCCTTCCGCAGCATGTTGTTTGTTCCAGTTTGCATAGTCTCTCTGTATCATCTCGCTAAGGCTAGCCGTTACACAGTGTATTTTGGATCGTCCAGCGTGACAGCACCTGTCATCGTTGCACCCGAGCGACAGAAAGCTTAAGTTCCTGGTCTTCATTTGTCTGCAACACTCACCGAACCAAGAAGGAAGTAATGTTGGAGCTCTCCAGCGATAGAACTCACACCAGACGTAGGTCTGTAGGTGTGTACATTCGTAAGAAGACTCAATGTACTGACTGGATGCTTGGAAATCTGAGCCAGCTCTTCGGGTTTCACGGAGTGCAGCGGTGTTACAGGTGCGAGTCTGAACTAACACTCGCACTACCAGTCCAACTATATCAGACAGCTGTACATGGAGCTGCTTCATGCATCACACAAACCGTAGAATCGTTTGAGAGGATAGTGTGAAGCACTTTCAGGGTGTGACACAAAGTCAAGTAAGTTAATTGTGGTTGGATTTTGAGAGAAGCACGCAAGGTTTATTGTCTGTTATTTTGGCCAATGAGTGTAACCGTCTCCAGGAGTGGAATGTCCGTAGTCAGTGGCCGAATTCAACATAACTTGCGTGGGGTTGGTCCGACCACTGCCTAATCCTGACCAGACATCCTTTTTACGGTAGCTGTCAGTTTTTTTTGCTGATTATTCGGCTCCTGGAAATGATCACGCCAAACGGCAAGCCCCATCATTTCAACATTGTGTTATTCCGTTCTATTACAACCAAACTAATCGTTTGACGGAACATTAAATCTTTTCGATTTTATCCTCACCGAATTTGGTGTGGACATTTTAGAGTAAATTAAATTGTCTAATTCGGGGCAGAACTAAGTTATACAGAAGCCTCTGAAGACAGATCGGATAGCTTCGAACTATGCCAAGCGTTAGCAATAACAGGATAGAACCAAACTTCCATGAGCACAATTCTAGAGGCTCGAACAGTACATACTTCGCAAAAGGAGGTTTCTTTCGCTTGATAACTGAGCCTTACCTGCAAGCAACTTGCTTGTTTGAAACTCAACATGCTAGGTTCACGAGATTTTAGCACGCAACATCTGTTGTTCATTCCAGATAACTTCACTTCTCTATTCATATCCCCTTTAATACCGTGAATGATCATCGGTAGAGTACAGTGAAGTTTACAATAAAAGGAAATTACAAATATCACTCTTCGTAATCAATGTAAAGTCTTACACATGCCCTTCTTTACCGGCTGACACTTGATGGACACTGGAATATGTGACCCGAGAAGACAATATATTTTCTTGATGAGTAACTTAACATGGTAAGCCTCCCTCTCTGTGTCTCCCCGTTCTAGCATGAAAGCCCTTTTTAGGCAATACGGATGTCTCAACGATGAGTTGTAGGAGAATAGCGAAGAGTCTGTCGGTTCGAGATATCTCTTATTGAGTAGTCCCTCATGGATTAGGTTCACCGTACATCTATGCGTAGGTTACTCTTATTTTATTTTATTACAAGCTCCGTTTTTCCTTGCAGAAGTAGGTGGGTCTTCTCAAACGCTGATCTACCAAGATGCTGTACTCTTTTTCCTCAAATTGCTCGAGATAGTTCACTGGTTAAGGCGCGAAACTACTCACCGGAGTCCATGGTTATAACCCAACCTCAGCATTCCGGCTGCTCCTGTCTAGACTTGGGTAACCTGAGATTATTTCAGCTTCCTTCGGGTGACATGGAAGTTATATCTACTGGAATCCTGATTTCACTCGCAGTGCTTACTTTATTGTAGTATTGTAACCAGTAAGCTTAGTACTTGGGTCCGGCGTACAAATGGCCTCAAAGCTGTAATCTCGGAAAACATCAAACGGGACCCCATACCAAGGACACGGTCTGACAGACTGGTTGCGACTGGAGCTTCTTGCGAAAAGATTCAGCAGATTCGCTATTCACTTGACATTTCGACAAAAATCTGGACCTGTCTGATGCTGAGTGTTTGAGTCTGTCTGTTGTATACGGCCCAGGTCTAGATCGATCGAAATGAGCGTGAACCTTGCCATCGGATGCTGTGCTTTGACAGGTGTGATTCCAGAATTCAGTTCATCCCCAAGCTCCATTGTGCCCATAGGCTTAAAAACAAACCGGAATCTGCCTGTGCTCTGAAAGGCACAACATTTCTTTCCATCAGTATGCTTACGCTCCCCATAAATTTTCAAAGGTGTTTTATGTCAGTGTCCTCTCAGCTGCTAAGCAGCACGCAAAATCGAAAGAACCGCATTGTGGAATAAATGGATCGAAGAGACTTTGGTAGAACCAAATTTAACAGTACAATCAAAGTATCTAAAGCATAAAGTTTATAAGTTTCCATGTGTAACCAAATTTGAAATAATCGAATGTCGAGGGGGAACCTATTTGAAATAGTTTACTGCAGCGGTCAAGGGAATAATTAATATCGGCTTCGCCGAATCGATAGGCGCTTACGCCTTCGCAGGGAGGAACGCTTCATCGGGGATTTTGAAAATGACCTTCCTGTTTGTATGACCTTTCCCATTACTCCAGGCGACAAGAAATCTGAAGATGGATAGTATTGTCGACGTTTACGAAACGGTAATAAAGCCGAGGCGAAATCCAGTACATCTTCCAAAGCGCCAAATATGGAATATGTCGAAGGTGGACGATAGCCCGCAGGAGATGTTTGTCTGCTGAATCGGAGAAGGTGGTCATCGGTTTGAATACATTTGTCTTGAGCTTGGTGTTGCACTTGGAAGGGGGGAGGTTCAACCCGTGGAGGGGTACAGTAAGGCTCCGCTTTAGCAGTGGAATTCAAACGGACAAATGATTCGTGGCAGCCTTCCGCAATGGGAAGCAATTTGGTAATAGAATGATCGTGACGGGGTATACTTGCACCGGAACGTTTTGAAGAGGGAAGCGAGGACCACTCAGGTTTCGAAAGTAAGTCAGACTCGTGACTCCTTTGAAAGGGTCCGTCATATCCTGAAGCATCCAACATAGTCCGCAACATGGTACTTCCGGCGGGTGAAGTAGTTAGTGGTGTAGCCTTCGGTACAGACAACGTATCCAGTCTCGGTGCGCTAAAGTCCCCTCCCGTAGGTTTAACTGGAGCAGTTGGATGAGATTCGGACAACCCTGTGGGTGTTGGTATTGATTTACATGAAATTTGTGTTGGCGAACGCTTTTCACTGGAAAAACAAGAGGCGGCATTCCCACCTGGTTTGCACTTTCCATTCAGCACTGATGTCAGAGGTCTACTGTCAGGATTGCTTTCAAGCGAAAATCCACGCCTTTGCAATATGTTCTCACGAAAATCCAAACGACCGAGATGATTTTCTGACTTCATCCTCTCAGCCACACATCTTAATGTCGGTAAATTTGGAGAAGGACAAATAATACTGTCGCAATCACCATTGTGTGTATAGTCTCGCAATAAGATAGATTCACCAGCATTCATTATCGGACCGGCAAGTTTGTCAACCCTGGATACTGGTGATCGACTTTGACCAATGATGAAATCTTCCGTTGGTGGAGGCAAAGGGATCGACAACAAGGATTCGGTTCTAAAGGTTGAATCCACACACTTTCTGCTTCCCGCCCTTCTGCCCTGCGATGACGTTGATAACTTGTTCCATCCAAACCCTGTTGTTGGTCGGACAGATTGCAGGCAGGAACTATGACTCCGGGTGGTTGATTGAGAGTAGTGAGGTAATACACCATTGTGCAGCAAAGGAATTTGTCTTGGGTGATCATAACATGAGGTTCTGTCCGAACTACAAAACATAACATTGATGGACAGCTTAGCTTCCTTAACCAGAGCTTGCTATACTGTTCATTTCTTGCGCATGTGTGGTCTGGACCCTGAGGCGGAATCACATGGGGTGGCGGAAAGCAAACTGACTGCACCAATCGTGTATTATTGATCGCTTTTTCAAAATGACAGGAGATTTCCTATCCAGCCATCATTAGATGATACTTGCGTAATGGCTTTCTCTTTTGCGCGACATTCCTCGATAGAAAACCGCATTAGCAATCAGAGTTTCCACAAACCAACAGTCAGGAAAGAGGTAGATTCAATTTGGAGCTGGGCTAGCAAGTCATACAATAGAAAGTCAACTTAATTTACCATAATCTCGTCCAAAGTTATACCCATTAGAAAGTTTGGATATAGGAGGATTTTGGATATACACATTTTTATGGATAAGTTAATAGTATTACTTCACAAAATACAGACGTTTAAAAAAGGTCATTCCCAGTTTCGTTTATTGCCGTGGAACAAGATCGTTTATCTGACGAGTTCATACTGAAATCATTTGATGGCAACGACCGCAATGTAGTAAATGAAATGAGTCAACCTATCCTGGCTCGAGATTGTCTTGAATCTCGCGCTATCTCTATTCACGGAATAATTACTCTTGTTCGACATCCTATCCCAGCTTGATTCCCTGTCAGTTCGACAACGGAACTGTGTTGCATCTGACCTATCCGGAAATTCTCAATGAATAATCGTATTATTCACACGACATCCGTATAGAATTACTTTTATACATGCGATCGTTTTTGTGAAGCGAAATTTTTAGACCAAGCCATGTTAGACACAAATCCTGAAGGAGGATATGATAGCTCTCCGTAATGATGTTTTGCAGATAGTTTTGACTGCCAATGCAACAAAACAAATCAGAGGGGTGGAGGTTTGCGTTGAGCTGTCATTAGGAATACTCAAATACCTTGAAGAATTCAGGTTCACAAAATGATGCGTTCAGGTTCATCTTCCCTCCTTCTCGATTTACGTGTAATGTAACCTGATGTGCCCCCTCCTGTACAGCGCTCTCGTTTGTCACAGTCCAGGACTGAACATCGCCAGCACTGAAATGTAATATGTAAGATCAGACGTTCATAGTCCGATCGCAGTGTATCAGTCGCACCCGATGTACTGGTAGCAAACAGGGAATTACTTGGCAGAAAATTGTTTATAAGACATAAAGCAAGAGAGACAGACTTATAAATAAGGGAAATGCACCGCACGGACTCGAATCTAAACAAGCACGTTAAACCAATCAAAGTGATATAGAAATCGTTACAGTTGGCGAAATAAGTTTGCCTTGTTGAAAGAGACTACGACTTTAGAAGAGTAGAAGATTCATCATCATCATCATTGTCAGCCATAAAGACCGCGTACTTGTCGTACAGTGGTTGTAGCTGCCACAGTTTCGTTCACCGATGATTTGGTGGGATAGGTAGCTGCCCATTGGAGGCAGGAGCTGATAAATTAGTGCGTAAGTACAGCACTGTAGGTGGGACTGTTGAAGGGGGGGTTGGGAAGGGAGCCATGCATTGAAGGCAATAGCTTGGATGAATGAGTGCAATTGAGAGCATGACTGGGCCATGGTTGACAATGTCTCCAACCACTGATATGGCTCGTCACAGGGTCCCCATCCAGGAAGACGGCAATGACCACCGCAAGAAGAAGAATAGAATCAAAGTCCATAGACATGCCAATGTCGATTCAGCCATCGGCTGCTTCCATAGGGATGGAACAGAACTGAAATTGTCACCGACTCGACAGACCAGCCTTCACTATAAGATCACACTATCAGATGTGGGTAGATTTGTGCCTCCGTCGTTTTATACTCATATTTGTAGCGGAAAACCTGGGGCCGGGAAAATTAAGTTAAAGTCAAACTCTGTTCCACGCTAATCGAGATTTGAACTGGTTTGTTTGTTGGGAATCTCGCAAAATCCATTGGTTTTTTTCAGTACTGATAGGCTTACTGTATTTGTTCCGATCTGGTTTTGTTCGGACAGCCCAGAAATTTGCACGCTGTGCGTCTCATCCGTAATCAGCAAAAGCTTTCCACTCATATCCAAGATTCACCAATTGCCCTGTTGTGACTATCGTTGCACCGGGCAGCTCCAATCCTTTCGGAAGCAAAAACTTATTCGGTTTTTGTTACGGAGTCAAGGCATTTGAGCATCGGTACACCAGTTTTCCCGGCTTCTTGTGACTAGGTTCATGTGAGTGTGAAACTCTTTGACCCAGTCTACACGAAAAAGCTGTGAAGTTGTCGTCCGAGCTGTTCACTAACCTTGGCATTTCCGTTTACATATAGGTTTCGCCAGCAGGGGATAACCTTTGGTTATGCTTGGCTTTTTGGATAGTTATTCCATCTGGTTGGTGAACTGACTTGTTCTGTCATTGGTCGGCGTATGGATGCAACGATGCTACTACTGATGGGGAGGCATGCGAGTAGTATGGTCTCTCGTAGATCCACTTTGCGTCTCTTGGAAAGTGAGATCATTTGCGGAATTTGTGGAGCCACTTTGTAAAATTTGCTTGGATTTGAGCAACAGTTAATCAATATTCAGGAAAGTTCGGAGATACGCATTCAAAGAGAAGATGGATATTCAGTTTCTGTACAAAAAAAGATGCAAATGAGGGTTTTGCTTCCCTGTTCATTTGTCTGTAACTGTTTAGTTAGCATTTTCTGATAAATAACTCCGCAGAAAAGGCCTTCTTCCTCGAATTTGACCTCCATGATCCGTACCCGGTGATTTTTTGCTCCGTCGATTTCATTGTTGGTGGACCGAGAAAGCACGTCACCACATAATCAATTCTTCCCTTACTTTCTGTCGCTCCACCCGGATCCCCATAATTCTCTGAACACTATGTCGTTCCAGCTCCAACATACGAGATCGAATATTTCATTGTTCTGAAGTGCACTTCGTCGCTGAAAACTTTCGAACACTTCAGTTTCCTTTGCGATAACTAATTAATTATTCGAGGCATGTTTTAGCAATCATCTTGTGGTCTGGTTTATTTCGAATCCGGCAGTCCGAAAAATGTTTAAGTTTACTTACAGAAGCACAGCTGCACACGCTCGCAATATTATAAAAGCACTCACCAGTGTCTAGAAATGTGAATCTCCGAAATTTATGCCTAAAAGTACGACTTGTACCTTGATTCAGGTCGGAAGTTACGGCAATTGAGTGAGAACGTCAGGACAGAGTTTGCTGGCATTCGATATTAGGGGCACCGACCAGCATCAGCTTGACTGTCAGGGTTACAGTCTACTGTGTTAGAAGAAGAATAGAATCAAAGTCCATAGACATGCCAATGTCGATTCAGCCATCGGCTGCTTCCATAGGGATGGAACAGAACTGAAATTGTCACCGACTCGACAGACCAGCCTTCACTATAAGATCACACTATCAGATGTGGGTAGATTTGTGCCTCCGTCGTTTTATACTCATATTTGTAGCGGAAAACCTGGGGCCGGGAAAATTAAGTTAAAGTCAAACTCTGTTCCACGCTAATCGAGATTTGAACTGGTTTGTTTGTTGGGAATCTCGCAAAATCCATTGGTTTTTTTCAGTACTGATAGGCTTACTGTATTTGTTCCGATCTGGTTTTGTTCGGACAGCCCAGAAATTTGCACGCTGTGCGTCTCATCCGTAATCAGCAAAAGCTTTCCACTCATATCCAAGATTCACCAATTGCCCTGTTGTGACTATCGTTGCACCGGGCAGCTCCAATCCTTTCGGAAGCAAAAACTTATTCGGTTTTTGTTACGGAGTCAAGGCATTTGAGCATCGGTACACCAGTTTTCCCGGCTTCTTGTGACTAGGTTCATGTGAGTGTGAAACTCTTTGACCCAGTCTACACGAAAAAGCTGTGAAGTTGTCGTCCGAGCTGTTCACTAACCTTGGCATTTCCGTTTACATATAGGTTTCGCCAGCAGGGGATAACCTTTGGTTATGCTTGGCTTTTTGGATAGTTATTCCATCTGGTTGGTGAACTGACTTGTTCTGTCATTGGTCGGCGTATGGATGCAACGATGCTACTACTGATGGGGAGGCATGCGAGTAGTATGGTCTCTCGTAGATCCACTTTGCGTCTCTTGGAAAGTGAGATCATTTGCGGAATTTGTGGAGCCACTTTGTAAAATTTGCTTGGATTTGAGCAACAGTTAATCAATATTCAGGAAAGTTCGGAGATACGCATTCAAAGAGAAGATGGATATTCAGTTTCTGTACAAAAAAAGATGCAAATGAGGGTTTTGCTTCCCTGTTCATTTGTCTGTAACTGTTTAGTTAGCATTTTCTGATAAATAACTCCGCAGAAAAGGCCTTCTTCCTCGAATTTGACCTCCATGATCCGTACCCGGTGATTTTTGCTCCGTCGATTTCATTGTTGGTGGACCGAGAAAGCACGTCACCACATAATCAATTCTTCCCTTACTTTCTGTCGCTCCACCCGGATCCCCATAATTCTCTGAACACTATGTCGTTCCAGCTCCAACATACGAGATCAAATATTTCATTGTTCTGAAGTGCACTTCGTCGCTGAAAACTTCCGAACACTTCAGTTTCCTTTGCGATAACTAATTAATTATTCGAGGCATGTTTTAGCAATCATCTTGTGGTCTGGTTTATTTCGAATCCGGCAGTCCGAAAAATGTTTAAGTTTACTTACAGAAGCACAGCTGCACACGCTCGCAATATTATAAAAGCACTCACCAGTGTCTAGAAATGTGAATCTCCGAAATTTATGCCTAAAAGTACGACTTGTACCTTGATTCAGGTCGGAAGTTACGGCAATTGAGTGAGAACGTCAGGACAGAGTTTGCTGGCATTCGATATTAGGGGCACCGACCAGCATCAGCTTGACTGTCAGGGTTACAGTCTACTGTGTTTGACCACAGTTGCTTCCGAAGCACCGCGCGAATCTGGTGAGAAAACCAGATCAGTAATGCTGACGTAGGCCAGATGGTTTTCGGGAAAGTTAATTCTCCTTCGTTATGTCAACTGGTCACACCCCACGGGTTAGGCTGTATACTTCGCAAGCCAGAGGAATGTTTGCCTCGTACAGCCCTCTTCGCAAAGCCTTGTACCAGATGATGACCAGTCCATGCTGATGCTCAGTGCCGAAGCATGGAAGTCCTTAGCAGTCGACTCCGTCGGTTGGTAAATGCCATACTCTGAAATGGGACCACTGGAAGAGAAGAACCAATGCCTAGTGCTGGGTGAGCCAAACCAGTCAACAGTGGTATTTCACGAAAACTATCACCTTCAGTGCAGAACTCTTATTTCCTGTCATATTGAACAAGCGGATTGATGTGTCGCCAATGCACAGATTGGAACGTCGCCTCCAAGGCGTGTTTCTTCTTGTCCTTGGTGAACGGAACTGCAGCAGCTGGAACCACTGTACTTCGGGGCACAGTTTCCGTCACGAAGAGACTGGACCTTAACGTGGTGTGACGGTCGGTT
>NW_008751691.1:2233212-2250215 GCF_000715545.1 Opisthorchis viverrini | reverse complement strand
CATTGAAGAATGAGTCCAGCACCAGAAGCTGCGTTTGTTGGGACACGTGTTGCGTATGCCGAACCATAGTCTGTCGAAGAGAGTGCCGTTTCCCATGCCCAGTTCAGAGTGGCGTAAACAGAGAGGTGGCCAACCCTTGACTTGGCAGACGAGTATGAAGGAGATTACGAAATACTTGGGTGCTGTCGGTGCTACTTGCCTTCCAGGATGGAAACCGAGTGATTCTCACTGTGCCTGGTTGGAGACATACAAGATATGACTGCCAACCGATGTCAGTGGCGTTCTTGTTGTCAGTTTCTATCCAGATCGCCCGAGTGAGTGTCTGGAGGTATATACACCTCGGAATGATTGTGTTAAGCTAGCACTGAGCCCATTCCCCGTCCACATTTACTCTTTTCTTTACAATAAGGCTTTCAAATAAATCATGGTTGTACGGCAATGAAGCATTGGTGTTGAACACTAATGTCATGCTGTCGATGATGATGATGATGGGGCACAGTTGAGCTGAAACGCTCAAATGCGCCAAACTGAAGTGATTAGGACGCAGGTTGGAAGTTTCCTCTAGGTACACCATGTAAGTAGGTGCTGCCAACAACGAGGTGGGTGTGCTGATACACTATTTGAACTTTTATAAGCCAATTAGTTGGCTCCTGTGTATTTCTGGTCAGTGCAGCGAGTGCACTTTTCTTTTAACACAAAACCTGTGTTCGGTCAATATACTCAAACCGCAGTTCAGAGCATGTGAAAACATTAGTTTTTTATGGTGACGTAGAAGGCGTACCCACCAAAATGCTGAGCACGTTTCCTTTTCTTTTTGTAGATGGTCCTGGAACTCGAACCTGAGCACTGTCAACAAAAACTGATTTTGTGCTCATATTTGTTTTCCTGGCTTTTTGAATCTTCCTAAACCGAATGATGGGTTTTAACCTAAACATGAAGAAAGTGGGATAAACGGACCTCTGATTTCCTACAGGCCATGCTTTGTCAAGCTCGACATTATCTCAGGCTAAGTAATCACTGTTCTTCACTATATCTGTGCATTTGTGTTAGTCCATCGGGGACGGTCACCATTTCACCACACTGCTAATATGGTCACGAGCCACGTGACCGAGATTGTTCCACGCAGAATGTAACGCAGTTTGGCCACACCTTGACCACACAAGGTATGCGATATGGCACTCACCTTGAACTGTGACGTTTTGAGGCGCTGTATGCGCCTGGTGGGCACCCATCGTTTTAATCCCCTCTGTCCTGTTTATGGCTTGCAGTGGCTGTTAAGCGTTTAGGAACTCTTTCAAACTGTGCTTCCATTGTGTACTGTTTTTTACGTCCAAGAAACAGCCGCGTCTACTGTTACAACTGTTCCCCACAGACCAACGAATTGCTACTCTCTGTTATTATTGATCGGACGTCCATATTTATGCTGTAACTGAACAGATTTGTTTTAAAACCAGACCCGTGATTTCCTTCAGAACCATCTACTGTCTGTTACAATCCTGTAGTCTGCGTCAATATTGATGTCTCGAAAGTCCAAAGTCCCAAGTGCAGATTTCCCTGCCGACTTTCCTCCTGACTTCTTGTCTAGACCTGTGGAATTCATCATGGCTCCCGGCCCCGGATGCTAGACAGACTTTTGGAGTAGGATTTTTGCTCAAATACCAGGTTACTGCCTAACTTGGCAAAAGGAAGCCTAAATCTTGAAGACTGTGTTTCGACCGAGGTACGCAGAGTTACATCATTCAAATAAGCTTGGTAGACTTGGTGATCTCAGACCAGAGTTGGATTACGATTCTTATAAGATCATAACACTACCCCTATAGTCAGTAAATCTTGACGCCGATTCTGGGACTTCAAAAGGGGAAAAAACCATGATATCCCATTTCAATGGCTCACCGTCTAACTACTCATGGTTCTTAGCTGCTATTCAGCAATGCTTTATAGTGTGAGGAGAGTTGGAAACTATCCGTTGATATTTGGTTCTGATTTCACCCCTATGGTTATTCCGTACAAGGAGATTAGAGAATAAGTTAGCAGAGAAAAGGAGATTCAACCGTGGAAAATTTGATGTGGATATTAATGACCGTAGGTCTCAGATGCTCAGGTTTTATCGTGTTGTCGGGTGATCATTGTCTGAAGTCGGATATTGTCGCATTCACTGTCTTCATGCGCTACTTTGAAAAGATTACGATTATCTGAGTGAAAATGATTTCACCATGAAGCTGAACTGTGGACTTTCAGATCGGCAAAAGTGCAAGAGCTCTCAATATAGCTGAGAGGCACACACTCGTTTTCTGGACTTTTACCCAAATACTTTGTGTGAGAAAACACCCATAGTATGCACTCTATCAGTCGTGGATGTTAGCAATCCGAGCTTTGCGATCATGTCGTGTCTATTAAGGACCGCTGTCTGTTCAAAACAGAATGACTGTCAAAGTCCGTGACCAAACTGTAGTCCTCACTGACCAAAAAGGAATAAATCACAGAATGAACAGGGGATATGGTTTTGTCTAAGGTTAGAGGGCGTCGAGCTCTTGTCGCCCAGTAAGATCGCTTGAAGTGAAAATTCATCGTAAACGTAGTCAATAAAACTCCGAGGGTGAAATAACAAACCCCATGTTTGAAGTTATGAGTGAAAGAGTGGCAACCTCGCCACCTGAAAACACCTGTCAGGTGATCGGCAATGCTAACTTCTTACAATCGCTCACCTCTAGATTTGAGGGAAACAGTAAAATAGTGCGCTTTTCCCTGACCATGAATCTGTGTCGTAGCAGGCCCCCTCTGACTTCCTCAGGGTTGTTTCATCGTCCAATCAAAATGAAAGGCCCGCAACACTCATCAGTGCACCCAGGTATCACTTCGCAGACCATGGTCTGTGTCGTAGCAGGCCCCCTCTGACTTCCTCAGGGTTGTTTCATCGTCCAATCAAAATGAAAGGCCCGCAACACTCATCAGTGCACCCAGGTATCACTTCGACCTAAATGGCATTGGCAGAACTATGTTGTGGAATATGTCGCATGGTATTCCTGGTTTACATTACTAAAGGTGATGAAGGAACATGTCTGCGATGACGTTGTGGCTTTTTACATTCGTATAAAATTGACTGACTCTTATCTTACCCGAACAAGATGGAATCAAACACACACACATAGAGCCATCTCATCCGACTCGTGTGGAGATTGCAGATTATCATAAACGATGAATTCAGCTGGGATTATGTTAAAACCGAATTATTGTGTTGTTGAGTGCAGTTCGTGAAGTTGTCATAGAAAGCAGATTACTCAAGTAGCACCAAAAAGGTGGAAAGAAATAACGTTTTTCAATCTAGGGCGCATTGTTTAAAGTGCTAATGAGGTCGCATAATTCTTTCGTTTCTTTCCTTTCCTTAAAAGTCT
Source organism: Opisthorchis viverrini (assembly GCF_000715545.1). Classification (NCBI taxonomy): domain Eukaryota; kingdom Metazoa; phylum Platyhelminthes; class Trematoda; order Opisthorchiida; family Opisthorchiidae; genus Opisthorchis; species Opisthorchis viverrini. The sequence goes on along the minus strand of NW_008751691.1, from coordinate 2,246,823 downwards.
CAAAAGACAGTGCTGCTTGTCAAGAGACTACGAAACACTGTTAATTAAGCTTCCTTTCCAATTAGAAGTTAATCACAATGCTAGTTAGCCACTGGTAGTCGAGCGGTGTTCAAACTACTAGCCGAGAGGTCGGAACACTATGTAGTTTCGTGGAATGCGCAATCCTGGTAATTCCAAAAAAGGTGAAACAGCCGTACAGTCTTGCCCTGTAGACCAACTCCACATTCAGGAGGAGATCTCAGTTAGAAATTCCACTTAAATGACCCGAATGCTGCCCGACGCTTGTGTTGAACAAAGCATGCACGATGCTCACGGTTCTCGATGGTCACGAGTACAGTGTTCTGGATCTTCGTTGGCACTTTTCTCCTCTTAAGATGACGAACACAACAGTTTATTTCAACTCGATGAGGAACAGTACCAAAACTTCTTTACCTCTGTCGGGCAGTAAAACTTTTTGTCTTCAGCGGTGGCAGGAAAGGTAAAAAATGCATTACAATGAAACTTGCCTAGTGAAAATCTTTGCTTGCTAATTTCTTGACACTTGAAAGTCGGGAAATTAGGCGACACTTTTATTCGGCGGTTGGCAAAACCTCACCAAAGAACCCTATCCTCTTGTTGAGAAGCGATGCAACAAACCAATACGGTAATCTTATTCGTATCAATAGAATAGCTTTTGTACAACGATTATTTTCAGTCCGGATCTATATGACTATGAAACAGTGAGTAACTGAATACGATCCAAAGATGAAGTTAATTGGGATAGATGAATTTCACCTAGCTTTACCGACCCTGTGAAAGTTTGTTCTCAAAGGCAGAATGCCAAATCTGGGTGTGAATATAGGTTATCTCTTGTATTTTAACTGTGCCAGATCTCTTCATGGAATTATCCACCCATTCGTTACTCCTGTCTCTTACGATCGCTTCTCAATGAGGCTTCTACGGATTTTACCACATCACTCGCAAAATTTGTCTCAATACGAGGGGTTGTCTATCGTTGAATGCTGAATAAATCCGGTGATTTCCCCTTGCCGATCACGAGACGCAGTTTCAAAATATGAGAGATCGATATTAACAAATCACATGAAGAGTTCACTCTGATAAATTTCCTCGAGAAAGGATTGGAGGCACGATCAAAATTTTGCTGTTATTCCCCCCCCCCAGGCGATTTCATGCGACAGCCAACGGGATATGATTGGGCGCGAAACCCTTCAACCTGCACGTCAAGAAGGTCCTTGGAAATGCGAAGCCCTATTGGATCACGGCCAGTATCTGCACGTTTCTACCGACTGTATGATGCCAATTCAGCTGAATTATCTAGCCGTCTCTTACACAAGTCCCGTTTACTAACTCACAGTAGTTGTTCAATGCATAATGACTGTACCAAGTGCCATAACGTGATGAATCGACGAGCGCCAACTTCACTTTCTACTGATGCAGGGCATAGATGTAGGGGTGTGGCACTGAAGTTAACGGAAAACACTAATGCAGGAGGCAATATTCATCAGCGTACATGGAGGCCGTCATCCTCGGAAGAGCAGTTTTACGCCCCCGTTGTCGCTCATTCTGTCGCTAAGAGAGAGATGGCACGACTTCAAGGAAAATATGGCATCCATTCAAGTGTCAGGAGAGTTAGTTCATCGGCCCACAAATCACCTCACAAAGTGGCAAATGACACCCCTTCCAAGTCTCGCCGAAAACTGAGCGAATTTAATCGGTTTAGTACAAAACACACGAATTCAGAACGACTTCCTGTATTTCTAAAATTGAAAAACTCAAAATCCTTGGAGAACGTCAGTTCGGAAACTGGAGATTATTCAGTTGAATATCCGGTGAATGTAATTTGGGAGTTCGAACAGAACAACGCCAAACCAGAGGATATTATTAAGCTTATACCAAAAACGGCAGAGAAAATTCTAAATAATATCAGAAATTCGGTAAAGAAACGAAAGGAACGAAGGAAGGCGTCGGTCAGTGCTAGTAGTCCAACTTCATCGACACAAGCAGCCTCGACTACGACGGAAGTGGATGAAATAGAGCCTTCGAACGTCGAGTCTGATTCGCATGCTAAAACGGCAGATTGCTGGGGCTCTTTGAAGGAACAGGTCAGTCGCCATACTTCACCCATAAAAGATAAAATGAAAATGCCACGCTTTCAAGCAATAAAAGATAAGTTGGAGAACCTGAAACCTCGGCGAGTACCTGGTCATCAATCAGAAAAGGTTACAAAACCTCGAACACAAAAAACGTCACCCGAGACAGGTGGAGGGAAAATATCTACAGATAAGCGGCTGCTGTTTCGAAAACCTTCTTTCCTGAAACAATCTATCGGGCACCCAGAAAAACCATCAACACCGTTAACTAACTTGCCGCAAAGCCAAGAAGACAAGACTCGTATGGACAAGACAAGACTGGATCAAAAAGCCTCAAGTCGGGATCGAAATAGAAAACATCCTCCCCGTGATGACACGGCGATTGTTGACAAAGCAAAAGCGCGACAAAAAGACAAACCCGAAGATGTGGATAGTGATGTGGATCCATTCTACGAGGGCTTTTTGGACGACTTGAATGCTGAATTCCTTTTGAGAGGACCGCAGAAAGATACGGATCTCCTCATGAAACAGTTGCGACTAAATGCACTAAAACTAGTTGAACTTGAACAAGAGTATCGAGCTGGAAAACTACAACCCGTAGGACAAGAAAGAAAAAAGGGCAAGAAAAAGAAAAAGAAGAAGACTTCAGCCAGTCCCATGTCAGCTTCACCTCAAGAATTAATTCGTGATGAGCTGCTTGCCACTCAGAACAAGCCGGTCGAAATGGAAACGCCAAAGGAAATAGACACGTCAGTTTTGAATCACGAGGAAGGCGGTGTTGTACAAGACTTGTTAGATCACGGAGTTTTGTCACCTAGTGAAGTAGTTGAAGCGGCACACGAGGTTCAAGAACTAACTGAAACACTGGCACTACCTATAGCTGAGACAGGTTTTCCAGACCTAACTTCGGACTTCCCTAAACCTTCCAAAAAGTTCGAGGAAGCAGACGCCATGCCTTCTACGTCTTTCGAGCTTGATGGTGTCCAAGCGGAAAATGCGGACATCGCAACTAAGCAGAAGGAACCAGTGCAGTCAGATGCGAAGCCAGAAATGAGCACTCGGATTAGTGAACAGATCTCAGCAATTGAGAATGAACGACCAGTGGATGTGAACGCCGATCGAACAGCACATTCACTAATCGATAAGCCTGAGGATGCGAACATGTCTACGGAATCTTCACATACTGGAAGTGATGCCATAAATGCAGCTTCAGAAGCTGCAACAAAAGATGACCTGGATAGATATGTCCCAACAAGCACCCCTCTTTTTCGTCTTGCAAGTGATATCTTAGACAGCACAAAAAGCACATTTACTCAGAAGATCAAACCGGCTATCCCAGATTCACCTGTCAGAGGTGGCCAAGATATCTCAGCGGATGCGGTTCAAGACTCGAAAACAGGATTCGTCCCCGTTAAAGCAACATCAGATTCCTTACAAACCGCTGCACCTAGTGACCTTTATCAAGGCTTCACTCTAAGAAATTCATTACTGGAAATACTATGTTCCAAGAGACAAATGTCAACCTGGAACCTTCCACAAAAGCTCACAGCTATCGAGGCTTGCAGAAATGTACTAGGAAGGTATCGCAGCAGTGTTCAGAAAATCAGGCACATTTCAGCAATGTCTCCGGAACGCATTCACGCCGGTCTGATACGATGCTCCAATTCAACCTACACTAGTTTGCTAAGTCCATCATCGTCAAAGTTGAGAAGTGCGTCTGAGTTTCCTCCCCGAGCACGCCGAGCAAATCTCCGTATGAATAAACAGTTGCATCAACTTGATAACGTGCATGATCCGCGTACAAGTATATTGCCGGAGCCGCGTCTATCACGGACCACACCGATATTTAAATATCCAGAACCTTTTAGGTTTGCGCCTCAAGAGCAGACGGCTGAACAGTTAGTCAGCTCTAGTGATCCGAAATATCAGGCACTCTCGTTGCACGAAAAATCCGCAGGTGATCTAATAAAAGCACCCAATACACCAAAGAAGTTGACTGAAAATTGTTTGCACTTTGAGATTAGATCTCCCTCATCGGTGGTGACCAAATCAAGTGAAGAGGTCAAAGGAGCGAAGATAGTCATGCCAGTGGGAATAGGTCAGATAAATTTAGATAACCACCTCCCTCATGGTCCCGCAATCCACATCCGCTGTACACGTCCGGAACCATCTACCAAGAAGAAAGCAGGAGCTACGATGGATCAATCAACTATTAGAAGCAAAACTGTTCAGCCGCAAGAATCAGATCTGGTTGTTTGGCAAGAAGCTCCGCAATTAGGCCATATTCCAGGTGAAGAACACAGGTCGGTTTTCTCTCCATCACATGGTTCAACCCTGCATGACGCTTCTATGTTTTCCCCCAAATCGTGTAAGGAGTATCGCTCGGCCTCTGCCAAGCTGATAAAAGAGCTGGAAAGACTAGAATTGCGCTCACAGTCACATCCTCACTCAGCCGATCTGCTGAAAAGGAAACACAGAAGAAACTGCCACAGGCTGATCTCCGTTACTTGGAACAACGGTTGGCAGAATAATACTAGCTCATCACCTGTGACACTGAATCCTCCGGACGATGTCAATTCAAGGGCCCTTACTGAAAGCGCCAATCCCGGAATGACCGAAACTTCAGTTCAACTCGGACAGGCGGATCAAATTTCGGTCGAAACGGCAGGGGTGGCAGGTCCTTTGGACAGAAGTGATGACATTACGTTTAGCATATGCATCACTGAAAGATCCGAAAGTTCGTCATCCTACTGTTCGGACGAGATTGAAAAATTCGTAGAGGAGAATCAGCATTTGTTAGCGCTACACGATTGTGAAGAGAGAAAGCCTTGTTGCTGTCACACTGAAATTCTCTGTTGCTGTTCGGATGATTCTGATTCGCAAAGCAGCGAACAGTCCCCTTGTTGGTGTGAGGCAGAAGAGCAGAGACGTTGCTGCTGTAGGACTACGCAAGCTGGTCGTCGGGCGTGTTCATCCACTTCACCACGAGAACCTAATCCCTTTAGATTGTATCACCTAGCCACCAATCTGAAGAACATATCAACTCAGCTGGTTTATCGACAACTCAAAACACTGTTACTTAGGCGGGTGTTACTCAAACGTGCGTTGACCGAGAGAATTATGGAAGACCTTTGCCGCATACGACGCCTTGATCTATGAATTTTTCGGTAACTCTGACGGCTGTGCGGTTTCGTCCTTGTCATAAGGATCTCTCATGTTTGGAACGAACAAATTTAAAATCTGCATTAGTATTTTATATTGATTTAGATCCATCCTTTCATGGTTGAGTTTTATGAGTTAGAACTTCCAAACACAAGCAGAAGAATTTTAGTTGTTTTATTGACATTTTACGCATCATTGTTTATGCCTGTCTCATCTTGATTGGCTTTTGCAATTTAGTAAATGCACCGCATAACAAACGTTTCCTCTTGAGACTGACATAACAGGTCTGTGGGTTGCTGTTTAATTTCTCCATATCATCATCATCATCGTCATCATCGTCACGTCAACTATCCGCTGTAAGAACTGCGTACTTGTGCAGTGGTTGTAGCTGCCACACTTCCACCAATGATTTGGGAAGATGGGGTAGGTAGCTGCGCGTTGGAGACAAGAGCTGATAAATTCGGGCGTGAATACAGGTCTGTTAGCGGACATTTAATTGGGGGAGTCGAGGGTTGAAAAGAGAGCTGTATAGTGAAGGCAGTCACTTAGATGCACGAGCGCCGTAGTGTGCGCAATTGGGCTGCCTGGCAATTTCTCTAATCATTGATATGCCCCGTCACTACCAACGGATACATGGTCGTATGAATGGGTTTTATCGAGGCTTTACAAGGATAACAGGTATGTCAGGGGGAGGTTGGTTTGCCAAAAAAAGTTTGGAACCCTGCATGACGCTTCTATGTTTTCCCCCAAATCGTGTAAGGAGTATCGCTCGGCCTCTGCCAAGCTGATAAAAGAGCTGGAAAGACTAGAATTGCGCTCACAGTCACATCCTCACTCAGCCGATCTGCTGAAAAGGAAACACAGAAGAAACTGCCACAGGCTGATCTCCGTTACTTGGAACAACGGTTGGCAGAATAATACTAGCTCATCACCTGTGACACTGAATCCTCCGGACGATGTCAATTCAAGGGCCCTTACTGAAAGCGCCAATCCCGGAATGACCGAAACTTCAGTTCAACTCGGACAGGCGGATCAAATTTCGGTCGAAACGGCAGGGGTGGCAGGTCCTTTGGACAGAAGTGATGACATTACGTTTAGCATATGCATCACTGAAAGATCCGAAAGTTCGTCATCCTACTGTTCGGACGAGATTGAAAAATTCGTAGAGGAGAATCAGCATTTGTTAGCGCTACACGATTGTGAAGAGAGAAAGCCTTGTTGCTGTCACACTGAAATTCTCTGTTGCTGTTCGGATGATTCTGATTCGCAAAGCAGCGAACAGTCCCCTTGTTGGTGTGAGGCAGAAGAGCAGAGACGTTGCTGCTGTAGGACTACGCAAGCTGGTCGTCGGGCGTGTTCATCCACTTCACCACGAGAACCTAATCCCTTTAGATTGTATCACCTAGCCACCAATCTGAAGAACATATCAACTCAGCTGGTTTATCGACAACTCAAAACACTGTTACTTAGGCGGGTGTTACTCAAACGTGCGTTGACCGAGAGAATTATGGAAGACCTTTGCCGCATACGACGCCTTGATCTATGAATTTTTCGGTAACTCTGACGGCTGTGCGGTTTCGTCCTTGTCATAAGGATCTCTCATGTTTGGAACGAACAAATTTAAAATCTGCATTAGTATTTTATATTGATTTAGATCCATCCTTTCATGGTTGAGTTTTATGAGTTAGAACTTCCAAACACAAGCAGAAGAATTTTAGTTGTTTTATTGACATTTTACGCATCATTGTTTATGCCTGTCTCATCTTGATTGGCTTTTGCAATTTAGTAAATGCACCGCATAACAAACGTTTCCTCTTGAGACTGACATAACAGGTCTGTGGGTTGCTGTTTAATTTCTCCATATCATCATCATCATCGTCATCATCGTCACCATCACTATCCGCTGTAAGAACTGCGTACTTGTGCAGTGGTTGTAGCTGCCACACTTCCACCAATGATTTGGGAAGATGGGGTAGGTAGCTGCGCGTTGGAGACAAGAGCTGATAAATTCGGGCGTGAATACAGGTCTGTTAGCGGACATTTAATTGGGGGAGTCGAGGGTTGAAAAGAGAGCTGTATAGTGAAGGCAGTCACTTAGATGCACGAGCGCCGTAGTGTGCGCAATTGGGCTGCCTGGCAATTTCTCTAATCATTGATATGCCCCGTCACTACCAACGGATACATGGTCGTATGAATGGGTTTTATCGAGGCTTTACAAGGATAACAGGTATGTCAGGCGAAGTTTGATTGACCAATCAATGTTAGTCAATCGGAGTTTTTCTGGTAGTATTGTGGTGGCCCAAGGGACGGAAACCCAAAGAGTATGGTGTGATTTCCAAGGTGAGCAATCTTGACTTGATCTGATAGGAGCTAACGTATATGGTGAGTCAAGGAGTTCGAGACAAATGGTTTCTGCATGTCAGAAACGTGCATATTCACGTTTACGTTAACTGGTCTTTTCTGATATCCAAACAAAATGGCTATCGATCAGGTCATGACACGTTGACGATGGGTCAGTGAGATGCGTTAGTCGCTCCTAAGACAGCATTCTGAATGGCAAGCAAAATGTGTCTGAATTCCATCCGTCATTTTGTGATTGAAGGTCTACTGTGAAGCCGTAGATGAAAATAGCATTGACCTGGTGGAGAGTGAATAGTTTTCAATGCCCGCCTTCTGTTCTGACTACAGCAAGCTGAGGATCACGGCTTGACTACAGCTGGCTAAATATGAATTGTTGTCTAATACCCATTCAGTTGGTATCTGAGGCGCAAGGCCAATTAGACTGCTCTGTTCAATCGATAACGTTACATGAGAGTGAGTCACGAATCAAAACAAGAGGAATCAAGTGGGTGACGTCATTGGTGCGTTGTAAGACAGTGTAGTGAAGCGTAGCGATTGGTCGGTGGTTGTGTTTTGACTGGTGTTTTGTATGTTAATATAGATACTGCCAGCCGGGACTGACCTTCGACCACGATTAGTTGTTCGGTCGGTTGGTTCCATTGATTGCCCTGCCATCCTGTGTACTGATCCATGACCACGTGACCTTTCAGCCTGGCCTCCTTTGTCCTCGTGTTCTGATCAATGCCCGAGTGAGCTCTGTCGTTAACCCCTCTGGCTTGCGAACTTTGTTGATCCGACGCAAAGGAGTTCATTGCTTCTTTGTTTGTGAATCCGATATTTGGCTCTCCTTGAGTAATCCGGGGCAGAATTTGGTCCTTTGGATATAGTGGTGCGTAAATTGGGTCCAGTTCAATGTATCGACTGATCGAATCAATTGTGGAGTACCATACTTCCGGAAATTCCCTTCCGTGTCTCGTGTCTCCCTAAACCAAAATTTACACGTTTTCCAGGCTGAGTTTGTGGCCTTCTTAGTCTTCGTGTATGGGTATGCTGAGTTTGTGGCCCTCTTAGTCTCCGTGTATGGGTATCAAGGATAGGGGGTCATGTCTCCAAACAGCCGCATAGTGTTCCTTTATTCGTATGCATAATTCTGTCCAAGTTTATCCAACGTAGAATTTGTTGCAGTTGATTTGGTATACCACATTGTTCCTCTTGGTTTTGTCTCGGTTGTCCTTCAGTCTGCAGATCAGACTCCTCAACGCAGCATCCGGTTTCTGGGCCAGTACGATTCCTTTTTGGGCTACTAATCTGGTTGTGAGTCCAAATGTATTCTGGATGTATGGTAGAACTACCTGTCTGGTTGCCTGTTCACGCTGTTGCTGGTGCTGAGACGTTTTCTTCTTCAAGCTTCTCCTAATAAAATTCCCTGGATATCCACTGTTCTGGAACACTCTGAACAGATAGTCTTCTTCCTTCTTCCGTAATTTTGTGGTGCTGAAGTGCGTTTCCACCCTCTTGAACAGGGTTTGGACATAGCTCTTCTTGTGGTTCATTGGATGATTACCGTTGTAGTTCAGTTTTCGGTTCATATGTGTCTCTTTCCGGTATACGCAGGTTTCCAGAGTTCCATCCAATTTCCTCTTCACTAGAACGTCCAAGAATGGCAGTCGACTGTTCCTCCCAGTTCGTCTTCGTTGTAAAAATAAATTAACCCGAATGCCTCACTATGAACATCTGTAAAGAACCAGGATACTAGTGAAAGACGGAAGGCCTTCGCTGCGGAGTTATTTATTAGAAAATGCCAATTGACCAGTTACAGACTATTGGACAGGGAAGCAAAACTTTCACATGCATCTTATTTACAAAAACTAAACATCCAGCTTCCCTTGAACGCGTCTCCTTGAACTTTCATTCATTGCCTGTTGCTCAAATCCAAGCAAATGCTACGAAGCGACTCCACAAATTCCGCAATAGATCTCACTTTTCAAGAGACGCAAAGCGAATTTACAAGGAGAAAACATACTACTCGCATGCCTCTCCTATCACACTATCACCGTTAGATTGGTAGCAAGCACCTCCATTCGTGAGCCACGCTGCTTTCAAAGAGGCCGACAACTTCAGCATACTCTCTTTTTGCGAGAAGTGCTGCAGCTTGGTCAAGTGAGTGATAGCGTGGGCAGCTGAAACAGGCTCGTCAACTGGTGGTTACGCTGCCAGTGAGAGAGAGACGTCACGATTTGTGGCAATCCCAAAACAGAATTGATGCAGTAACACTCGTGGCTCGAACCGATAACTTAGAAATAAAAGTATCAGGAAGGCCAGATTCCTAGAGTAACCTCAGAACCCCCGGAGCCTACTGTTCCATCAAAATCTCAACAGGAAAGCTGGCAAGCATCCAGGCCAGTCAATCATTCAATCAATTCAGCAAAAGCCAGTGAGTCCTCATGCACTCCACAGAAGCACGACCGAATGTGATCAGCGTTCAGGCATTTCATAGAGGCACGATCGACGTTGACGGGTGTTCACTAACACCTATCGGACAGCCTGGATCAATGTCAGAAAGTTCCCTTTAAATAGCGTGGGGCCGTTGTAAGTTTTGCTCTCGCACTCGCTTTTTCGGAAAATAGCTGTTGTATTCCCTTCTGTGCGCCTTTCTTTTAGGCACTGGACACTGCAGTGGGTCAGCAGCAGATACCAGAATCAGCGATATAACAGGAAGAAGCCTTGATAGAACATCTATCATTCAAAGTTTCATCTGCTACCGAGCGGATTATTGCAAAAAATGACGCCATGTGTTCTGAGTTTAAGACAATGGCTGGTGAGTTGAGACCGCCAGCGGAATGAGATCTTCGCGAATATGTGGCCAAACACAAGTGCACTAGACTGTAGACATCCTAGGCCACCAGTTCTCATGGACGGATTTTTGCGTACAAATTCCTCCATGAAGCGGGTTAGAAATTCGAAATTATCTCATGGAAACCTATCCTATGGCTTTACAGAAAAGCAAGCTTATGCTCAATTTGTCAGTTTGTCGGTCTGCATCAGTTTCAGCAGTTGTAGTGGGACGGTTTCGAAAGCTTACATGTTTTCTGTGCATGATTTCAAACCAGAGAAGCACTTTCATCATGTGAAACAACAAAACCGGTCTTCATTCTTAATAGCGCGGGCCTCGTGTCAGAATGCGAGCTATGTTGCTAACACGTTTTCTGATGTTAAACAGTCGGCTAAGTTGATTTTTGCCAGATATCTTAGTGTTGTGGAGGATATGGTATCCCTTTTTTGGATGACAATAATAATACTAACAGATGAGGCTCGTTCCCCCGGTCCTCTGAAATTCTCCTTTGGGATATTTGAATCAACACAGCTATGGTGCGAGACCAGGACAACTTCAAGCCATACCGAAGCACTACAGCACAGCTATGGTGCGAGATCAGGACAACTTCAAGCCATACCGAAGCACTGTGAACACGTGGTTGGTCTGTCTGATGACTTTGGCCAGCGATTTACAAAGGCTTCATTAAAATCTGAGGAGATGCCGTCAGCATGCTTTGTGGTTAGATGTTTAGCCCCCTCGTGCTTGGTTTAGTTTAGCTGAGAAATGAGCGTACCTCTAATGTCGGTGATCAACAATGATTTTGTTACTACTGTTGCTTGTTTTAATTTCTTATGTAGGTCTCCGTAGTTTTGTGGTCCAAACGAATTCAAAGGTTGAGAGTGAGCTGAAGAAAACTATCGCATCGGTTGGAGAAAACAATAGCTGGTTGCGTTTATCAGCAGAATGCCGCACGACAATATGAATTTGTACAAACTTGGACTATGCAGATGTGATATTAGTTTATTATTGTTATGGTATATTAAGTCGACGAAATGCCATTTCTTGATACGAGTTTGCAGGAAATACACCTGGCATAAACGTTTTAAATGAGCCTAAGAGACTGCCACAGGAGGTTATCCATTCAACTTGAGGGTTTGTAGGAGTAGAAAGATGAGATGCTCGAATAATTTTGATACTACTCATAGGGTGTAACAGCAAACCACCGGTTTCTGCCACCCTCCCCCCATAGAGTCCATCATAGAGGCTTGGCTCCCCCATTTCCATCAAGCTTACTGTGTACGTGAACGCCAAATTACTCGTATTTTGCGAGTTAATTTGGAAGATTCTCCTGTAATTCACCTGAATTTTCCGTTTATGATAATCTTGCACTGAGTTTGTGTTCCATCAAGCTTACTGTGTACGTGAACGCCAAATTACTCGTATTTTACGAGTTAAGTTGGAAGATTCTCCTGTACTTCACCTGAATTTTCCGTTTATGATAATCTTGAACTTAGTTTGTGGCATAGAGATCTACTCAACCGACATTTGGAATGGTATCCAACACCACTCATGTGGGCAGTGAGGCTTAGCCCTTTTTGGAACTTACCACATCAAGCTTATTCTGTAACTAAACCAAAAATCGTATGATGCGATAAACATCCAGTTATGGAAAATATCGCCTTAATTTGTACATGTAGCGGGTTTTGTGGGATACATTTAGCGAAAAAATGCCATAAACGAGGGATTTAGGTCGCTAGTCAGTGTTTATCGCAGTGCGAGGATATATTTTCATGATCAAATTAGGTGCTTCAGTGGTGTTCCTATGCGCGTGGTTGACGTGGCAGTTGAACGATTGAGTAGTCATCGTTTCAGAGAGGTTTGGTAAACAGTCGGCGGATATCGCGCTGGGCGACGTTTCGCTTTTGACACAAAAGCTTCATCAGGCCAAGTGAGTAAATAAGCAGGTTGATTTGATTTTAAGTTAGTCGTGGAACTAATCTGTGAGATTTCTTATGACTAGCCGACTTGATTAGTGCTGGTTGTCAGTCTGATTTTAGTGTCTGTTGGTTAGTGGGGATGACTGATATTTACGATAGATTGGTTAGAGAAGAGTTGTCTTTATGCTGAACCCGGAATTCGCGGCTTTGCTTTTTCTGTCTAGGCCCCCCTAATGGATATTCCTCTTGGGGTCGTTCACAGATTTTGTTCGCCTGTGTTCGTCGACACCCAGCACTGATCAAGTCGGTTAGTCATAAGAAATCCCACGGATTGGATCCCTGACTGCCTTAAAACCCAATCAACCTGCTTACTTAATTGGCCTGACGAAGCTTTTGTGTCTAAAGCGAAACAGTGCCCAGCAATAGACCAACCAATTGTTTACCAAACCTCTTTGAAACTACCTTTGGAATAGTTGTTAACTTCATGAGGCTAGATTGCGTAATCGGACGTCACCTGAGTAACAGAGGACGTACCAGCGACCTGTTTATTTGACTACATCAAGATGGTGTTGCCACCTTGAGTGACCTTGAGTGCTATCGTTCTTCAAGCTAGGTGAACTCTCCGACGCCATCATGTAAATGATTAGTCTCACTTAAATACGGACTCAGTGAGCATACAGTTGTTTCCTCCTCCACTCCCCTCAGATTTAGTACTTTCAAATTTTTAAGATATCCTTCCCAAAGTCTGTGACAACCATCAATCACAACGTGAAATCGGATTGCATAATGAGGAAGTGTGAAGCACTAACAAAAGTACTTCATTGATCACTGCTCACAGGCTCAACCAGTGATATGTTATGGTCAAGATTGCAATGTTCTCGTGTGGACTTACTAGTCACCGACGGCGTGAGCGGCAGATTTGAGCATAAAACCAGCTTTTGTTTAGTTGATGAAAAAGTCTATTCGAATTCTGATTACCACTGGTCCATAGAGTAACCATTAATATCCACTAGCGGATGAGGCACTGGATGCATCGTTGTGAAACTTGCTTGATCAACTCCGTTTAGCTTCCCAACTTTGTCACACCGAACAAAATACTAACCTAATCTCTTTATGACGATACCTGGCGAAAATTGTTGAGGTTATTAGATATACTGGACATAGATATTTGGATTCCTGAACCCCTCTTTGGACTTTTATTTGCACGTTAGGTGCTTTCGCTATGTGTTATCCATATTCGTAACACATGAATTCGGGGGGGGGGATT
>NW_008751691.1:2231214-2233089 GCF_000715545.1 Opisthorchis viverrini | reverse complement strand
CGCAACACAAAAATTGGGGGGGGGGGGGTTCTACTATCCACTTGATTCACGGCGGCTTCTTATAAGCTGCACGGAGTCATAAACCGAAGAAAGATTTTTTCTTTCTGGTGACTAAGAGTGCCAACCGAATGGTCCAGATTTTTAGACTTACCGGTTGCATGATATGGGGAAAGGAAGCAAAATTCATGAAGATTTTTTCGGCTTGATTGTTTCAAACGACCTTATTCCTATTGGCACGTCTTTCGAAAGCTGTGAGAATTTTCCAAAAGCTTGTATTGGTTGTTTTGTGCAGATGCTGTCAGCATGCTAGTTCTAGCTTGATTTGAGGGCGATAGTTTCCCAGGTTGAAGTTTGCTCACACAACCGCGTAGAGTGAGGTACCCAGTGTTCCAGTAGGGTGCTCTGAGTGACGCGTAAATTCCACATTTCCGACTATTAAAAGGAAGAATTGGACCCGAAATTCTATGGTACTAGTTACACAATGATAAGCGGCTATATACAACAAACCTCAGTTGTCCATGTTCGTAGCTTCAACAACTCCACAATGCGCTGTCGATGTTCGCACACCAAACAACGGCAAGCGGAATGTTGGCTCAGTGGTGTGTTGCGGTCGCCCTTTCTGACGACAATTCGTGATTCTCACTGGCGGTATGATTACACGGAACTCGTGAGAAAACAAGTCAAGGCAAGATCACCAAACCGGACACAAACGCGCATGGGTAGGTAGGTCAGCTGCGCACATTGACACACACACACACACACACACATGCTAGCCTTTGCGGCAAGGTGATTGGCGAATACAGAACAAGTGGAGAGGCAAATGAACGGGGTGAATTGTCATGAGGTCAAGTTAGATTCAATACTCCGCCGAAGTATCTTGGAATCAGATGCATTGTTAGTGTCACCCAGGTGTCTTACCCTGTACCAGGTTTGCTAGGATTACGTATGGTTGACTGACATCCGATAAGGACCGACCCGTCAACGGTGACTGGTTTTTTAGCTTCTTCGTGATTTCTGGCTAAGGTAATGAAGGTTGCACTAACCTAATGGCTCTATGAAATGCGAACGTACCCCGCTGTTGTGGTAGGTCAGTCGTTTTGGTCCGAGTGCAGCCGGAGTCTTTCACCCCGCATATAGTCTTACTGACTGCGCCGACCATTCCCAACGGACTCGGTGGAGTGGTGGCCGTTTCACCAATTCACTGACTCTCGTGCTTGGCTGCTCGCATCACGTGTTTCAACCCCCTTGAATGTCGTTGATCTACCAGTGGGTCACGTGATACAAAGTTTCTGATTTCTGCTGACCTCAGCGAACAGTTAATAGCACGAGGCTCACAACTCAAAGGTTGGGTGACACAGCAACAGACTGTGAACTTGTACAGGCAAGTGGTGCGGAATTAACCCTGCGGAAGACTGATGAACGTAGTTAACCACATTGACGCATGTGCATGGGTTGTACACCGCACAATGCCACTGTTGGGTGTCTCCGAAAAGTAACTCAGTGTTCGGGTCTTGTACGGGTAGCTCAACTATATTAGCTACTCTGAAAGAAATGTTGCCTTATAGTATGTGCCCGGCAGTTTATGGCTCATATGACATACAAGTAAGAGGCGCGACCAACACTTCACACAAAGTCCTATTCCAAACCGCTGACATCAGTGTATCTTATCTACACTGTGTTATTGCTTAAAACATGGAATCATGCCTGTACTATGCTAGTCATTCATCGTACAACCTGGACTAGTCACGATGTCTTACTTTAAGACTGGAATTCATGCATTCGATGGAATCACTTGCGAATTCTCTCTGCTCCACTTCATCATCATCATCGACAGCATGACATCAGTGTTCAACACCGATGCTTCATTGCCGTACA
>NW_008751691.1:2209571-2230757 GCF_000715545.1 Opisthorchis viverrini | reverse complement strand
AAACAACGGAGCTTCTGTTGCTGGACTCATTCCTCAATGGAATTTCCTGTTGCACAACCAAACACTCGCTTTCTTACTACCTCGTTACGGATTCGCCGACACCAACCGCCACGAGATATGGTTCTGAGACAACGATTGTCGAACACCTGAACACGTCTCAGTTCCGCTGCTCGAATAGGCCAAGTCTCACAGCCATACAACAAAACAGCCCGTACTGTAGCTTGATACACACGTTCCTTCAGATTCAGGGATAAACCATTCTGACGGCATAAGTGTCTCAAATTAGCAAACGCGGCCCGGGCCTTGCAGATTCGTGCATTCACCTCATCTGTCACACTACAGTCAGAACTAACACAACTTCCAAGATACGTAAAACGCTCCACAACTTCCAGTATCTCTCCCTACTTCACTTAGAAATGCAGAGCCAACGGAGTGGAAAACACGATATAAATAAAGCCGAGGTGCACATTTCCCGCGAGTCAGGTAGATTTCCCGTAAGATAAACTATCAAGAAGCGAAAATCAGGGGGAAATTTAACGAGCATATATTCTCATGATGATATCGGCAGTAGTCACTTATCCGACTCGGTGTACGTCGAAAACCGGGGAGCTACAGTTGGCATATTATTCGATCACTTCTTCATGACCATATGACAAACATGTTTCGCGGCAGCAGTATTCCGATTGGCTAAATCCCGTTGAGTAAAGATCTGGTTATAGTCACTCATTCTTGTATGGCCAAGCTGTGTGTCCACTTTTACTAACGTCGGTCAACTGTCCCACACGGAAAATCTGCAATGACCTTGCGCAACACCCGCTTTGTTCACATGATGCACGTTGGACCATGCTTTGCTACTTGTTCATACGTACAGCTCCCATTCCTTCAGGTTCGGTTTCGGTTCTTTCTGCGGTCGTTGGTGAGCTTCATCTCAGCAGTATGTGAGCTGGTCAAGCAGTGCAGCATCACGACTACCCGTACAACAGAATCTGCACATGGTAGTCAATAAACTATTCCGCCGTTACCACGAAGTAGTTTTTGATATAATCTGAGGTATTTGGGTTGCGAATCAGTTTGGGGTTATCCGAATATGGCTTTATTTGTCGGCGAACATTCTGAGACTGGACTAGAGAGTTTACTGCCGACCACGAGCTAGGTAGTTCGATAGCGAACCAGTGGACTGGCGTTGCACCACAGTCAAGCGGTACACCGTTGTCCAGGAGTCAGGCAGAGCTATGTTGTTGAGCAGGGGTAACCTTCACTCCTGAGTGGCCTTATTAAATAGCGCGGATTTCCTCCGGCATAACTTACTTTCTAGCACGCGTACGTTGTACCTGTTACCTGTAGTTCACACGGGGAGTCGACAGTAAGTCTCCATCATACAATTTAGAACGTTGTTGACTAATAATATTGTTCCTCTTTATAACATTGTACCATAGGCTCTATCTTTCCCTCGAGTTACATCATTACATCTGAATGGCCGCCCCCTTTGGTTCACTAGTTGATTCGCTTTCTGATTGGTCGACTCACCCAATCGAACAACTCGAAAAGTACCGTCAGTCCGATAGTTGGATCAGGTATCGATGGGGGGGGGGGAGTATAAAGGTCAAACTCAAGCGTAATCTAGGTATCGATCAATTAGAAAATTTGTCAGTGGACATCTTAACCGAAGGTGATTATCGACCGAAGAGACAAGGTAAACACGAACACAACCCAGGTTGAGGCCTGGAAATCGACGCATCTTTACGGTGCGAACAGTCCAAAGCAGAGGTCTGGGGAAGGTTTATCTATGTAAACGTGGAGACGTTTAGGGCAAAACGGACATTGGTGCAGTTGATAAGAGTGTGAAATTTTGAGTGCTGCCATAGCTACGTGGACGACCTCGTGAGCTGGACTAGCCGACCGCCAGCATCATTTCACTATCCTATGCGAAATTCGCTTTCCAGTCATCACGCGTAAATATATTCTTTCGCCCCTACCTGCTTGCTAACTAACGTAGGTGCTCGCGGAGCATGAAGAAGGCCTAAATGAAGTGAAAAATGGCGTCAGGATGCACGTGATTAGTGCTGAGGTTCCACAATCAGGCACAAACAGGCTGACGATCCTCAACGGTCTTAAGCATGTTTAGTTGCCAAAGTTGCCGTTTATGGTCTGCACCAGTTTATAGTGGAGATTACTAGCTCTGTTCAAACTCAGTGCGGTTTGATACAAGATGACTCTGACGGCGCTCATCAGCAGACCCCGTTCGGATACCACCCATTCTTCTCTACGGCATAGGCCGTTTCATCCGGCTTTTAGGCCACCTCCATCTTGCCGTTACTGTCATTACCACGACTCATTTTGTTCCTTAGGATGAAGTCGAAAAGACGGAAGGACTAAAACTGACCAGATTGCTCTTTGGAATAACGACGATAATAACAATCTTATCACTCACAAGCAAACCAAGACAAAACTCACTGGGTTTAGTGGATCGATAAGAAATAAAAAGTAAATGCAATGGAATGCACCCGATCCACATGAAAGTTTTCCGTAAATTAAAGGCGCTGACAGTAGGTTAATGTTGGGTAGAGCATGCTTGACTGGACGGCAGGCGAGTGTATGCTAGGCACCATTAACGGATTATAAACTGTTGGTGTCGAGGTAACCGGACTGGGGGTAACGACCGGGAGAGAACTTGGGCGCATGAAGACGTTTGTCGCACTTGGCGTAGTTGGTGTAGAAACCGGAGGTGCGATGGGTGGCGGATACCAACTCTGCGTTGTTTGTGGGGGTTGCTGGACTGCTACAGGTACGGGCTGTGGAACAGGATAATACACGGGAGTGGGTTGCACTACCGTCGCCGTTGGAGCTGCTTTCATTTGTATGTCGGCTGGCCTTCCCGTCGGTGGGCAATTACATTGCTGTTTCTCACATTCATACCCAGAGTTGTGCCTCCTGGGAGCTCGAGGTGGTAGTCGATGGGTATACTGATGATCACATGCATGTCTGTTAGATCGCTGCTTGTCAGAACCATCCAAGAGTCTGAGTGTATCCAATGAAAGGTACCTCCCAAGATGCGCGCCTCTTTCTCGACAGGGTCTGGTTTCTCGAGCACGACAGCAAGCTTCGTTGTACAGACGGCTACCCAGTTCGGAACACATTTCGCTTAGTACATCCATCAGTTCTCCATCCGCTTGGCCCTGAGAAGATTCTTGATGGTGTCGTTTGGATGGAGTAGAACCACAGTGACATGTACGGCTGCAACGTTTTGACATAGACCGGCGACCCTGTTCACGTGAATACGCATCAGGATCATCCGAATCATATCTTTGGTCATTTATAGTTGGGACGGAACCGTAACGTCTTCTATAGCGGCTTCTGGTGCGATATTGGTGATCGTCTTCTTCTGAATCATCTGATGTCTCTTGATGCTCGCTAAAATCTGAAAATCTTCGCCTCATACTACTTCTACTCTTTCTTGGTCGGCGCGACATTTTATCGCTGTAGTAATCGCCAAACCTATCAAGTGGTCGCCAGCCTCTCAAATCATCATCGCTTTCCATCTCAGTGCTGACCAGACTGTAAAGTCGATCTCTTCTACTAGGACGTCTACTTCTACGTCTTCCAGCTGAGTGGTCGATGTCTTCTTTGCCGTCAGCATGCCTCAGAGAATATCTACTGCTCCTCCTTGACTCGCTTTCATCCGGCGGAAGCGCACGTGTTGAGTACCTGCGCTGCTTCCTGGTACTTTCATCTACGTCGTCTCGCTGTCCATCATTTACGCTTAGTTCCTGGATGGTATAGTTCTGAAATACTTTAGACTTCCTGCGTTCAATCTTCTGTTCATTACCAACTTCCATACCTGAATCCTTCATAATTGTTGCTTCAGCACTTTTCGAAGTATCATTATTGTGTTTGTGCTTCTTCTTTTCCGGCTGATGTTCAGTACCATCTTTTGTATCTAATGCAATTGCTTCTTCACGTTTATCTTCCTCCTTTTCGGCCTTGTGCTGTGATCGTCTTCTCACGGAGATGGATTTCCTTCGCGACTCTCCACTTGTTCCTGCATTTGCTGCTGTGTTTTTGGCAAGCATTTCCTCATCACTGGGAGGTTTTGGTGTAATATCAAAGTTTTCAATTACTACTTGTCGCACATCCCCAGACTTCTTTGATTTTGATGGTTTTGCATCAGTTTCGTCCTCCTGATTTACTAACTTCTCACTGAGCTTCTTGACGCTCTTCCTCGACTTCCGCCGCCGATTAGCTTCTGGTGGTTCATCATCAAGTTTTGTGACCTCTGAATCATTTTCCTCTGTGGACTCCTTTTTACCCATGGTTTTGCTCTTTCTGGAGCCCCCAAAATTCTCGTTATTTCCAAGGAATATGTGGGGGGACTCACTCCATCTATTGAACGCGTAGTCCGCGTTCTCAGCTTGAAATCGACCATTCGGTAAGTGGAACGTGTTGTAGCACTTAATGCTGTTGACCTCTTCGAAAATGGATTTCTCCATTGTTTGCTCATCAACACTAAGTAGTGGTTTTAGAGAGTGTCTACGAACTTTTCGATTTTCATGTCGACGAGTCGAGTTTAAACGATCAACTGATTGAACAGGTCTTCTCAAACGATGTGGGAACAGATTACTGACCCAAGAACCCATTTTGCTTCTAAGTGACGCAATTGAGCGTACACTCTCTGCATGACTTCGATTAACATCCTTTGGTCGTTTCTGTCGCAGTGCGGAAAAGCCACGGGGACAACTTTTGTGCTGTTTCCCACTCTTGGGTGTTGTTGGGACTTGAGTTTGTGAATGCGGGTGTGTATTTCCAGTCTCTTCATTCTGTACTATGTTGTGCATGAAATTTAATAACTTTCCAACATCCTCAAGAACCAGTTTCAGTTCACCTCGCCTATGGGCCTGTGTATTGCATGCTTCTTGTAGATTTTGTATTGTTCGCAATAACTCAGATGAACAGGGTTCTCTAGCAAGGGGTTCAAAAGCCCGACCGTCCTTGTGCCGTGTAGTAGTAGTTCCCGAATGGCTACATTGTTGTAACATGGTTTGCTGTTCAGTCCATAGTACGGTATCGTTTTAGTTGATGCATCAGTCATAAGTGGCCGTCAGACTGGACGCTAGTCTCACATGTTAGATGATCCCGTAGTTTAATCGATATGATATTTGAATGTGTCGCATGACGTCATGTGATAAGCAGACAGGCGGAGTTGCATCGGTCCTGGCATAGAGAGCGAAAGCAACAGAGCTGTACGGGGCTAATTTACAGTTTACTCACAAGAAATGGAAACCTTCCGAAGAGTGCTTCTTAGAACACTTTTTTCAATTTTTCTATTTGGCTAGAGTTTTCATTGTAGATCACGCACCTGGATGTGTTGGGCCCCTACTCGAGAAACGACACAAGCAAAACGACACAGTTTGTTTTGATCCATCTATAGTAAAAATTACCCTTGTATGTCCCACCACATTTTCTCAGCTGTCCAATGCGAATGGCAAATACACTACCTGACGTGGCACGAAGGACGCTACTCACAAGTATGCATGTGAAAGTGGGCTCATATTTGGTGGCGGTGCTTGGGTCGTTGGGTAACTCGACCTCTTCATCAGTTGCCTGTTAGTTTTTTTGACGTTGACTAAACTGACTGAGAAGATGATCATTTTAAAGTCTAACATATTTCATTTGATTAATCCGGATGGTTTTACTTGGCTCTTACCATCGTTCATTATTTGAAGAGCATGGTCACAGACATAAAGAGTAAATGCAAGTGATGAATATGGAAAGGTTACTGGAGAATAATAGGGGAATATTAGATAAAAAGAGAGAAGTGTTTCATTCCAAGTCATGCCACCAACAGTTCCAGTCAGACAAGATGGATGGATGGATAGTGGGAACTGAGGTTTGCTGTGTAGAGACTCCGGTTTCCTCCACTGAGTTACATGACCTCAAATGTTCTCCTTCGTAGACTTGTAGGTGCTATTGTCTTTTTACTCGAAGTAATATCAGAAGGTGAAATAGCACTAACAATAAACAGTTATGTACAGTGGCTACCAGAGACACAAATTACAACTGAATAATGGACAAAAGAAGTATGAGACTTATCGAGTTCTTCGTTTGATAAGTTGTAGCCGATGCAGCCAATGTTTGTGGGACGCCGTTGAATTGAATGGGGTCTTGACCGAGTGTGTTGAAATCTGGCCTGTTCTTTGTCGTTTAATCCAAAACGATTTCGAGCCCAGACTTTTCCTGCACAGTGAGTCGTGCGTCGGCTTGAAATGGTCTGGTCAAGGCGCTGTGTGAACTGACGAGCGTCGGGCTGTGGGATCGTTGTCTATAAGCCCTCAAGTTGTCTGTTTTTTTCACCCATTTGCTTGTGCGATGACCACCTCGCCACACGTCCTGACATGTAACCTACTCAATCCGCTCCTCTGGAGGAAGAGGAGGAGGAGGTGAGAGCACTACCCTCCAGTCTCATGAGATTTGCCAACAAGTCGAAATCTTTAGAGAGACCACGAGTAACTCCCAACAAAATCCAAAGCATGAAGGTTTTGCACCGAGCTTTTTTTGTATTTTGACGTCGGTTAATCGACTCACGAGTTTCTGAGGTTTTAGAACTTGAGTCGCACCCTAAGGTTGCGTGACTGCCACCGTATTTCCTCTCTCTAGAGACTATCTTAAAGAAGAATCAAGCTCTGACTGATGCAGTCCTCTTAACAGTCCATGTCTTGAAGTGAAATATTTGTAGGAACTCCCCTTGGAGGAATTGATTTCAGGGCACTTATTTCGCCGCAGAGAATGTCACTGAAAGGATAGACTAAAAGTGGTATGTCTCACTGGTCACAAATTTGACCTGTCAAACTTATACACTCATAGGCAAATTAAGTTGTTGCTTTGGGGGAACTCCGCTGAATGCCAGTCGCACCTATCGCTCATCATATTCTTCATCCGAATGTGCTGCACAAGGTAGAGGTATGGAAACTCTGGGTTTCACTGAGCAAGCTAAAGCTAAGACTGTTGCGAATAGATTAGCTTCCTTCACATCAAAGTCCACTGTCATGTATGTATGGAAGTTCGGGGAATATGACAGTTACGCAAGACAATCCTAATCGGGGTGATATATATTCGTAACAAGGCCTTCAGTCAAAAAGCCGGCATGATGAGAAACCACACAAAACTGAATTGCAAGGATCTAATGAAGCTGTATGGATTTATCTATGTGGGCAACATGGGCTCAAGCCTAAGGTAAGATGGTAAGCGAAGGAGATTCGTATATGCTTACGAGTAAGAACTTTCGCACTTTAGTAGCTGTTGGAAGGATTCTATGTGGAAGTGTTTACAGGCACCCAAGAGTGGGTCTTTTTACTTTCCTCTTCTACCAACGGTAACTTTCATTTATTGTCCGGACGGCGCACCCTCATTCTGTAGGTGCAGTATTAAGGTAGCTGCTCAAACATTTGAAGAGGTGGACTGGGTCAAACGTGGCAGACCACATGGCTGAGATCAACTCAAGTCCAGTAACGAGCTTCACAAGTCAAGTGATCAACGTCAGCATCGCACCAAATATTGCTCCCGCCGGTATAATAGAAGCTCAGTAGCTTCTGATTAAATGAGGCAAACCTAATACTTGTTCGTGTAATTACACGGCTTCACCGTTCCTCACGGATTGTGCGTCATTTACCGGAATGAAGTAGCGACACGCCACAAGTTAAATATGGCATCAGACTGCTTCCGATTTCATTCAGATTTACTTCGTCATTTTATGGCCCTTGACATAGAACAGACCCATTTTTAGTCACGTCTGCCGGACCGTCTGCCAAGAGTGGTGTCGATTGTCGTGTAGCGAAAAGGCGAAACCTGCGTATTCATCAAGCCAAACAATTACTCTGACATCTAGGTAGTGAGGTAAAATATTCAATAGATGGAAAACAATATAATATTTTCACCATCACAGCAGTTGTGACAGTAACCAAGTGCTGTTGTGCAAATGGCAAATTACAAAATTACGGTTCTATGGAAACCGGGTCCATTTGTTCCCAGCAAAGAAGCAGGGGATATTATCCCACACATCTATTTTAGCATTAAGGTATGCACCTACGATATATGCTCGGTCCTGTGGACAGTTGTCGGCTTTGGCGTGAGCTCTGGAAGCATTCGCTGCCCGTTTTAAAATCTGCAATCTTCAACCCCATTTGCCGCTATATCGTGCTGGATCTTCTGGAGGGATTTCTGAACAACCCAGCGCACATAATTATTGATATATGACTTCAATATACTCCATGGAAATATAAGTATCGTGTAAATATTAAATGAACATCATTTTGTGGAATTCGAAACAATACCATCTTTATCTTGATTGAGAGATGGTGAATACCACTCGAAGCGGACCAGTGCCATACATCCAAATTCTTTCTGTATGAATACCTATTCCAGCTTTGCGTGTCACGGAGAAGTAAAGCAAAGAGCGCGGTCAGTGGCGCCCGTTCGATCGCCTTCATTGCCTAGCTACCCAGTTTCCCAGACTGAATTCCAAGGCCTGGCTTTATGTCCCACATTCTCCCACTTCCCGATAACCGAAACTGGAACCAATGTACCTGTGCTATGTGGTTAATGGCTGATAGATTGAATTGATTTTGATTGACAACATCTGGTCTAATGACAATCTGTGAACGTAATCCGCATGCAGCTGTCTCAAGTATTATCCCGTTTTGATCGTAAAACCGACAAAGCCAGTAGCCCACACTGCACAAATAGTGTGCGAGTTCTTTCCTTCACCATCAGCTATAACGGTATGCACTGGTGTCTCTAAGTGGCCGACGTTTGACACTGCGGCGAAACAGAATAGAGTTGGTTTCGTCTACCCAAACGACCAGCCTATCCCTGGTCTCCAAACGCACAGCCCTCAAAATGTCCTTCTTTCTCAGTTGTTTATTATCCATGGAACTCATTGTTCCACATACAGGGTGAAGTTTCTTCAATGTGAGTGAGTATTCATCTAAGAATTTATCTCACATTGTTTTCAAATTCGGTGACGAGTAACTGTGTGGACAGCGTTAGTGGTGAACCTGTTTCAATCTAATTAATTAGCTTCGCTATTTCTGTCTCGTCCAGTCAACTCTTTCAAACCTTGTCCCGCTTTGGGAGCCCAGTTTTAGACCCAAATACTCTTACCAAGAAGCCGACCATCTGTCACTTTGCGCCAAACAGTTTGGCAGCGTTTCCCTATTCTTCATTATCTTTAAAAAAATCTTGACCAAGTAACCGTAGTATTTCAAGAGAATATCGGTTACAAAGGACTTATCAGGGCATTTCAGTGGTTTCTCTCTGCAAGCATTTCTTTTGACTGTTCCGATGTGGCCCTAACAGTGTTTTGCTTCATAGAACCATAATTGGATGGAAGTTGCGTTCTTCATGCAATTGTGGCTCGGCGTCACAGCCCAGACTGAAAATCGACAAGCATTTCTGTCTTTCGTAGTTCTGACAATTGTCTGTCTCCAACCCTTGTTGCTGGCTTTGTGCTAAGCCGAACTCATCCGGTTGTCTGATTTCCTTAACACAATCTTGATGGTCATGAGACCGTACATTTAGCAAACAGGGTTGTAATGATGATTCATATTACATTGAAGCTCATATGTTTCTGGTGCTTCTGTACGTGTGGAGCCGTATTGACGCAAACTTCAAGAGACACTCGTGCAATCCTATATTTAGCTCTCAGACCATATCGATCGGTCCACGTCCTGACTCTGGGTTTATCCGCTGACATATTGACATGGTGATCAGCTGACATCCTGTTGAAATGTAAGATTTGTTACCCGGAGTCTACTGGGCTTCCGCCAACTTCTCAACCGGAGGAAACAACCGCTTACGAACCGAAGAGGGGATAATTTCCGGCCCATCAAACCGGTGATGCACACTCCAAGATGATGAACGCTTACAAAATGTTCGGTGGGCGGTTCATTTTATACCACCTCTCAAAGGAAAAACCTCTTGTCGAGGAAATATTTTGGTAGTACCTGAAGGTGTTTGTAAACTTATAGTGACCTCCAACCGTTGCTCGTAAACACAATTCATCTGAAATGAGAGGAAAGCAAACAAGTTTTGAGTAATCTTGATGAAGCTGGACAGCTTTCTTGTGTTTCGTCCGACACCATCCTCGTTTGAGCCTTCTTTATCACTGGAAAGATCGGAGTAGTGTATAATTAAAATAGTCTAGATGGATCATTTATCCTCGTTCTTGTGTCATTTTGTCCGCTCCGAGAGGTACAAGGTCGACTCACAATTCACAAGCATCTGTGCAAAAAGTCACACATTTTGTCAGGATGTGTATCAACAAAAAACAGTAGGCAATGTCAGTTGATATCTGAATGAGTCAAGCTGCGCACAAAATTTCCCTGAGCAGTCGCCATCGGAACATTTGAATCGTACCATGTGAGTGGAAGTGACTGCTAAAATAGGACCTGGTGTTGGTCAGTAATTATATATAATCATCTATAGGTATTACATACGTATATATATAATATAATCATATATCCCCGTTGATTGTTCCTTCTTTAGTCGAACCCCCGTCTTCGGCTCCACATTTCATATTCCCAGGAGAAAGCTTGCTGCCATGATTATCTAGGAAGATGAGAACAGCGGTTTTTGCTCTCACACCTTCAGCCAAGATGGCTCAGAACTACCACTAATAAACCCCAAGCCCAAGCCATCTCACGAAGTTGTCAGTTTTCACCTCTTTTGAGGTTATTTGCAAGGTCACAGCTCTGCATGGGAAGCTTCCATTTGATGATATAATTAATATGAGGAAATGTTAGCAGGCTAATTTTTTCTTTCCTTACTGGGGTGCAACTTTTCATACATGTCGGAGTAATACGGTCGATAGGTGAGTAGTATCAAATATTGATATCATCATCATCATCATCATCATCATCATCATCATCATCATCATCAAAGACAGCAACATCAGTGTTGACGGGCTTTAATAGGCAACCATTCGGCCTCCTCGACCATGAGGTGCGTTAGCCAGGTACTTATCCGAACCAGTGAATCCGGAGTGCCGGGTTTCAGCGTTGAGAAGTGTGGTCGGTCAATCAACGAAGCGACTTTAGAGTCAAACGCATCCACCAGCTTTTCTACTGAAGCGTAATGCCTAATTACAACGAGGCCAAGGTCGAGCACTCAATCAATGTTCTATGGATGTCTGAACATGTTGGGCTTGAATGATGACACGCGTTTCCGTCATGTACTACGTCGTCCTAAGTACTTTCTTTGCTAGTTCATTAAAACCATTCCATTGCAACCACACATTCAGGAGATGAATAGGAGCGGGCTGTATCCTGCACCCGTGATTACTTAGTAAGAATCCTGTTCACTCATAACACGATCATCTTAGGTTTGTCCCAGGGATTCATTTTGGCCATAGTCCAAAAGTGCTTGTGCGGTTTAGAATGTGCAGTGTAACTTCTTGGTGGCTCAAAGGACGCCACCTCATATATGCTACTAATTTGGAATAACATATATGCACTTATTTAGTTACTGATAAATTTGTATGCTTATTGTGAGGTTTGGAATGGTAGTATACACATAGGGCGACAGATCTGATTATAAACAGAATCAAGGTAGTCCGGAATTCCGATGGAATAGACGCCCAATCCATTCGCGTCCTCACCGATTATTTCTAGCGGCCTTGTGGTGGAATAACAGAACAGGAAAATAAGAAGTCTACCATAGCTGGAACTGGCTGGAACCGGGGTATTTGAGTGAAGTTATCAGAGAAGGCAGGGCTTTTGTCAAACACAAGGTAATTATATTCACAGTCACACCATTCTCGTTTGAACGGTCGTGTTGCTGTTCTGGAGTAATCATTCCGGTGAGTACACACCAAAGGGAAGCACTGGACTCGAGATAATCAACAGTGCATATCCAATGGCCGTGCCGGGATTTGAACCCCGGGTATCTGACATGCGAGGCGAGCGTGTAACCACTACTCCGCCAACGCACGTTGGACGCATCTGAATTATCACGTCTGAACAGGCTATCGTGTTCACACTTGAGCGATGTGATTGGTGTGCCCGACTTCACCAGTCAGGTAGCGTGGCACACGCTTGAAACCCACTGGGCAGCATTTGGTTGCAATTTTGGGGTTTTACGGGATAGATATTTTGTTCACACAATTCGATGGACCACTGGCCACGAATGCCAAGTTACCACCTACCAAGGAAGGACGTTCTCCACGAAAACTCTGGGTACAATTGATGTCGTTCGTCGAATAGGGCGGAGCCCACACGCGCTTGGTATTGCTTTTAAAGGCAGATCTTTCAAGACAAAGTATGAACCGAGGACAAAGAAGAGTCCCCAAGTGAATGTATTTGCACACATCATGTTTGATTTTATATCTTTTCACCAAGCTTTGAGCCCGATAGTAATTTGCAGTTAATAAGCGTTTATTCAGTAGCTTACAATAGCAGTCACGCCTCCACTTCCTAAAAGAACTGGTGAAGGCTATTGAGGTGGACGAAGAATACAACTCAGTAATAACTACCTTAATTCAATTGAAAGCCAGGAAAACACGGATTAAAAACCGTCACGATGAATGACAGTCAAAACCTAACTGGAAGTTCATCCATGAGTTGGGCCGAAACGGTTAGCTTGACAAACACGAACTGAAGCAAACGGAATGTTCATTTATTGTGAAGCTTCCCTTACGTGAAGTACTGGACAAGATAAATTTTCAGCCCCCCACGTACAGTTGCTATTAACTAGGGGTGACTCTGATACTATCCAGAATGCTTTTAATTCACACTACTTAAATGCATTTAATAGTGTAGAGTCAATTTCCAGCTGCATTGTCACCGACGCGCTGTGGATGCTCAAGGCGGTCACGTACCATTGGTTACTGTAATTGTCTGTAGCCTGAGCCGCAGAAGTTTTGACACGGTGCACGATAAGCAAAGTTCTAATTATTGCAGGACATACGCAGAAATATGACGAGCAAGACCGACGGTGTGAAACCGTACTACTTTCGTTTAATCGAAAGAGAGGACACATGTGACGGCGCGTTGCGATCAGTAACAGCTGATCATGCCGAACAGATACTGATGAGGGTATTATAAAGTTAACAGAACGAACAGCCATTAAATAAACAGCCAAAAGTTAACCTTGGTGATGTTTTTCACTAAGTCCCTGCGGTCCAGGATAACATAGAAGAATCCTGTGGAGGGACGACTGGTCTGGCAGTGCATAGCGGTGGAAACACCAAGAACCGGTTGATCCAACTGGAATTTGACCGTATAATTGTGCCAAAGTTCTCAATACTTTGACAGATCGTAGACTGTAAAGCTGGACATCCCAACGTAATGAGGCAAAAAATAGACTGCCAGGCGTTTTTATGATCGATGAACGACGAATTTGGTGAAATTTTCAAAGAGTATGGCAGAGTGGAGAAATCTGGGGAGTTACTGAGGATGTTCAAAAGCTGTTTACAAATCTTTAACTATCCACAATTATTCCCAATGCTCCACTTTTGTAGTAACGGTATTTTCCTCAGCTTAGTTCTCAGTCTGAGCCTCCCAAGCTAGCGTTCGCGTCAAAACAACCACCAAAGGTGCCCAAGATCTATTAATGCCCAAAACGAAGTCAAGAACAGTTGTACAGCGCCTCGCATATATAGCGTAAGCGGTTTTAACCTTCTGGAAGTTCTGACGCGTTCTGGATGCGGCATTGGCAACCGGCATTTGGCCAATACTGGGTCGTGATTGGCTGTTGGGTCCAGATTTCTGACCAATCAGATCTCGTCTTGATGCCGGACCGACAAGTGTCCCGAATTCTGGGCCAACCTCGTGCGGGCCAGGCTTATCGGCCGTAGCCGCGCCTAAAGACGTGCGGTATAGCGGGGTCCGTGTAAATTCCTGCCTAACAACTTTATCATGGACGCTTGTCAAACTAATAGAAGTTAACTTGTGGTCAAGCACATTTGACCATTTGACACATTTCATAACGTTGGGACAACATGACTACAAATCAGGTGTTCATGGAGTACAAAATTAGTGGCCATTCTAGGTCGATGGTCTTCGTTTCCAAATAGACGTTTACATCCTACTACAGTTTAAATAGCCACATCTGTTTGCTTCTTCATAAGTGTGTATATCAGGCTATCACATGAACTCTACTTCTAGTCGTTAGTTTGTTCGCTGAGCCGGGCAATTTGATTGCAAACGTTTCATCACCATTCGAGGTTACATCACTAGTGCGTTGTTAGAGCACGCAGTGGTACGTAGCGATGGATTGGTGATCGACCCTAACAACAGATTGATGATGTTGCTTCGACTGGTAATGAAACTTTGCAAACAAATTGTTCAGGTCAACGAACAAACCAACGACCACCTACGCTACCTTTGGTAATGAAACTTTGCAATCAAATTGCCCAGGTCAACGAACAAACCAACGACCACCTTCGCTACCTGAGCTAGTAAGGTTTTTCTCCATAGCAAGGTATTTTTACTGAGACTTCATCTTGGGTGTGTGTCCCCGACTTTAGACCGCGTCTGCGCCACACCAATATAGAGTGCCTGTCTCAATAAATCTATTGCTGTGGCAAAATGTGCGCCTCTTCAAATTTCTCCAAACTTGGAAGTCATAGAATAGCATTTTCACTGAACTTTTAAAATTCGTTGCCCCATCCTTCACTTTACCCGTGGCTTTTGGCGCTCAAAGCGCTCAAGTGACTCAGGTGGCCCAACAAAATGAGGACCACCACGGACCCAGAAAAAGTCACCTTGATCAAACGCCTCAATCCCTTAATCACCTGTCACTCTTAACCTACTTCTCATTCTACTCCTCTCCTTCCAACCCTCTTTCGTCTCCCCATCTTCTCCTGTTGCTCAATAGTTCATGCCTGTGACAGCGCACAGGCTAGAGTAACCTGGAGATGATTAATGTGTCATGCCTTAACGGTTTGCAGGAGAGAATCACGAGCTTTCCATGCCTTTAAGCTTTCACAACTATCTGTGACAGCGCATAGGCTAGAGTAACCTGGAGATGATTGGTGTGTCATACTTTAACGGTTTGCGGGAGAGAATCACCAGCTTTCCATGCCTTTAAGCTTTCACAACCCTTCACGTGCAGTGTACTGTTATTAAGGAATGAAAAATCTGTCCGATATTTGGGTGGAAAAACCTTGACGCGAAAAATTGCACGTTCTCTCCGATTTTGTGGAAGAGGACCCACATTAACTTGTGGCCATCTGGACGTCTATTACGTGCCCTGATATTGCTTGGTAATGCAGAAATCCAATGGAAGATATGAACCGTAAAGTACCTCACAAGTCAGCTTTATTTTGCCACACTCTGCTGTATTGTCCCGTCACGTGAATTGACTCAATGTGTGCGGAAATTTCGGAATTAAAAAGCGGCCGTTACTCCCCAATTCCGTCCCCAACTTCGCACACATTTACACGGTACTAGTTTGTGTTCTGAAATTTTACGGCCTACTGGAAGCTAGTTTTGGGCTGCCAGTCGCGTAACTCTGCTACATACCATTGATCCACATGGGAAAAATATTGCCGTTTGAATCGGCCTGTCACGTGGTCTTCCGAAGCACACTGAACACGGCGGTTTTAACCCGTTCCAATTAGTTCCAGTTTAGATAGTTTACTGTAAATGATTGCATCATGGAAATACGGAGAGAGATATCTTGAAGGAAGTCCGATAACGTCCAAATTACTTTTTTTCAAAAAATGACTGTTACTTAATATGGACTCCCGTGCCCGAGCTGCGTCTGCAAATCTGTGTCATTCCAATGGAGATGGTACCGCGCGTTCGTCACGTTCTCAGAGAAAGCCAGTAAGTTATGAGAACCTATTAGGCGTACATCTAGACACCATGGTAGGCAAGGTTTAAAGCTATCTCAAACTGTCTGAAGAAGCCTTTTTCAGCGTTGTATCTACAGATAGCCAATGTATAAGAGATCTGCGAGTAGGAGTAAACTATAAAACGGGCACTGCCTCAATGGTCACCTTGTTACCAAGTATTTCTCTTTTATACATACAAGAGGATACTGTCTCTCTAGGAGGAGAATTCGGCAATTATGGATGTCAGCGTTTTTCAGCAGGGAACATTAAGTGAATAATTACTCGAGTTACCTTCAGTATTTTGCTGTGTACCAATTGTAAAATAGCTTGCCGAAGAGCGCAACTGCCTGATTAAAGTATAGCTTCTTTTTTGCTGTAAACATTAGGAAGTCTTTAGGGGTTATTACGGAACTTTTATAACCGAAGCTTTCTCAGCCCCGTGGGAAGAAGTTTCCGCCAGGATTTCCAGTCGAAAGTCCACCTCTTCTGGCCCACCTCAGCCGCCTTTCAGTCCTATTTAGCAAATTCAGTTTTTGACATTGGCATTTGTCGACAGGAATGCCCTTATCCGTAATACACTACTCACAGGGTTGCTCGGAATTCTTCTACAGCCCACGACCGGTTTCACCCTTCTTGGGGCACATCAGGTAGGCACAGTCCCCGAATTTCCCTCAACCTTGTGTTCTACTTGAAATCAAATTGCACGAAAATAGCGAAATACACTCACTTGCAAACAAATTTGTTTTTTCGAGAGACTCACCTGGAACTCAGCCAAATCGATCGTTTGTGATGTTTCCAGGCCACTAGGAACGCCCTTATGTTCTGTGACTTAAGTATCATAATCGATTGTGTGGTTGCACAGAAGGGGCGAAAAACGACGTGGGCTTGAATCGGAGTCGATAAAATTTGCCCGCTTTATACGGTCATCTCAGTAGATAAATTTTCCGAAAAACGATTACGTACGTACTTGTAGTTGGCCAACTGCATCGATAAACGGATTATACCGTTTGAAGAGGGCTTGTTAGCCGACTTGTTCAGCCATAGCGCAATTTCATCCTCAGTGAGCAATACTCATAGCAGAGAAGGCTGTCCGTGTTGCCTGAGCGATGTTCGAGCGAAGCAGCGAGTGAGCACCATGCACTGTCGATGGACAACACAATTGTTCCCTGTAAACTTGCGACTGTTGGGATAAAAAAGCCGAACGAAAGTTTATGGAACATTTCTCATCCAAAACTTTTCACTCCCTAAATTCTAACCACCGAAAACAAAAGATAAATGTTTCGCCCCGGAATACCAGTCTAGATTCATTGGAACACCACACTGCTTCGTGGAACTTGTCAAAAAGAGTTTGGCTCTGGGCGAATGCTTCTGAGCAACCCGTGGTGTTAGAATCCAGATGAACAGAAAATCTTCCGAAAAGTGTTTGATCTTTCCGAATTCCGATCTATTTGCAACTGAGATAATCCGAAATGATTGGAAAAGTTAAGGACAGCCATATTATTTTACTGAGTTCATCTCCGAAAAACTGGGTTGCGTTGCCTTATTTAGGCTTATATTGAATTATGTTCTGACTTTCGCTTGCACGTATTTGTACTCGAGAGCCAGTCTTTGAAGTTGTAGGGTTGGTGCCTCGGTGAACGTGATAAAATTATTAGAAAAACGGCTGTTGCATTCGATTAAGTTACTGAGTCGCCAACAAACAGGTGTAATCCCAATCGCACACAACAGTACGTTTTTTTCCAGCTTTCACTAAAACCTGGGAAAATCACTTCAAGACTTAGCTATTCAAAAGATCTGGGTAGCAGCGGATTATTAAAAAGGTTAAAGTGCCCTTTCTTTTAGATCTGGATAGGTTTTGAAAGTCCTGCTCACCGACGCATCTCATCACCATCATGATTATCATCATCACCATGCTAGCAAGCAAACTAAATTCAAGGTCACAATTCTCGTTGCGTAATATATCCAGGTGTTGCAACGAGATAGCCGAGTGCATCGAACAAGCAAACCATCTTGTGGTCCAGAATCTTTTGAACACTTGGGCTGTCACCGCAAACTCACCAATCAAAAGTGGGTGGGGGTCAAGCAACTTTATGTCAATAAAATATGCTTGTCTTATGTTACAGACCTAGGGAGTGGTAACCTAAACTGATCTGAGTTGAGTGTGTTTGCTTGTATGAACATAAGCATTTGCTTTTTCTCACTACCCAGCACACACTTGTTATTCAGCACTTTCGAAAACGCATCTTCTAGGATTAAGGTGCGACCAGGCCACAAGGTAATCACTGATGGCATTAGGACAGCCCAACATTCCCATGCAACCGGAGTGCGTGTGGACGTACACAGCTCACTTGGCCATTTAGCTCAGGTTAAGCTTTCCAAATACCACAACAGACCAGATAAATGTTTTCGTTGCGAACAAAACTACCGTAACTGAGGTTTGGCTACCATCGTATTGTCAGGAATTTGGGCGAAAGTAAAAAACCCAGTTTGTTCCATCTCAAGACGGCAAAACTGAAGATGAGTCTTACTTCGTACACTGACTGCATAGAGGGCGGATCTGGTATGCCAAATCAACGGAATCAAGTAGTTTCCAAAAGTCAGTCGTCTCTTCATCATGCTTGTTTGGTTTTCTCAAAAACCCTGATCTAGGAACCTTTGCAACTCCATGGGGAAGCTGGAAAATTGGGGTACAACATCTTGTCGGTACCCCCATTCAAAAGTACCGACATGAAATAGCCTCACTAGAAGAAGCGATTTTTCTAACCTAGATATTCTTCCTGCAAGTGACTGAGTAAAATCCTTCCCAAATGCGATATTAGACATTTTAAAGTAACATTCATCTGTGAAAATCAATGCTTCTAATCATTTTTAATATGGTCACATTTGGTCATTCTGGTAGCCGCGCACAGAAGGCAATAGCTTTGATGCACGAGCGCCACTGACTGCGCGATTGGGCCGTTTCTGCCAACGTCATTAACCACTGGTGATTTGGGTCCCGGGGTCCCCATCCGGGGAGGCGGCAGGTGCCCACCCGACTAAGTTTACTGGTTAGTGTTTTCGTACTTCGTTGCTAGATTATAGATGGTCCACTTCTCGGTCTCTTTCACTCAGCACAGGGCTGGAAAAAAGAGTTGTGTAAGGTCTTCTTGCACGTATAGTGCATTACCAAACGGCCCAACCTATGAAGCATGAGTAATTCATCTGTCACCGTAGAGCTCCTTCTTCCTAAGATCACCTGGAGTACCTCAGCATTACTAATCCGACGTTCTACTTAATTAAGTTGTCTGTGGTTCCAAAACGCAATAGGCTAGAAGAAAAAGTGACTATACTTGAAAGCCAATAATCTGACAAAGTTGAGTGTCACACTGTTATTGCCTGAAATTGACAAAAACTTTTTACAGCCTGACAGCAAATAAAGTACTTATGTCGAAGACACGGCATTCACGCCACGACAATGCGAACATCAATGCACAGAAGAAGGCTAACGAAACACTATGAAGTCAGCGAATATACACTCATTTGCGAACTAACTTGGTTGTTTGAGAGACTCATCTGGAACCCAGCTGAACTTCTCGGTTTTGATGTTTCCAGGCAATGGCTGTCGAGGAGTTTTCAGCAGCCTTATGAGTAGTGCTTTACAAAATATATTATGAAGTCAGATTTTCAACAAAGGACCGGGATCGCCAAAAATACGGACTTGGCGTTTCTTGCCGAATGCGCAAACCAACAACAGTCATGACAGACTGAAACTAGTGTTGACGACAATCGCAACAGCCCCGAAATCATGCTGAGACCAGAGACCAGTTGAATCTAAGCAAAGAACTAAAGGTAAAACAGACGAGAAGCTATAAGAAGATAAGCAGTCACATGCGCAGAGCTTCATCCTTATCGACGAACAGTGATCAATGGCAACGTATGGTGGATGGTCAAAGTCTGTTAAAGAAACTTGGCGAAATTGTTTATGGAAGGCAAACTGGGTATGCAGGTAGTTTTCTCCTTCCGATTGAATGACCACCGGAATCGAAAGCCGATTGTGCTCAAGCAGGTGAATCGGTCAGCTACTGAGCGGGTGCAAGTGGTTCAGCGAATCGGTCGTATACATTAAGATTTTCTACGAACATAATAACCGTCTCGACAGTCGCATTAAAATGGTGACGGCTGTCAGTGTGCCTGGGCTAATGAATCAGGTTAGAGAGAGAACTTGCGGATTTTTGGTTAATTACAAGATTCAGTCTCATATTCTGAAAGCTCATACTATTATGAGTGTACCGGGGTGTGTTGGGATGAATAAAGCTACGACCTCAAGAAACTTCTAGATACTTGTCGAATCTNAATAACATTTACCCGGACAGGACACGCTTTATACGACCATCCTAGTAGATAAATTTTCTAAAAAACGATTACATACGTACTTGTAGTTGGCAAACGACATCGATAAACGGATTACACCGTTGGAAAAAGGTTTGTAAGCCGACTTGTTCAGCCAGAGCGCAATTCCATCCTCAGTGAGCAGTGCCCGTGGCATGAAAAACTGTCCGTGTTGTTTGAGCGATATTTGAGCGAAGCAGCGAGTGAACGCCATGCACTGCCGATGTAGAGTTTGTGCCTCGGTGAACTTGATAAAACTGGTAGGGTTGTTGCATTTGATCCACTTACTGAGTCGCCAATGGCACGCCATGGCACACACAAACGATTTTCTCAGCGTTTCCACTAAAACCTGAGAACATCATTTCAAGATTAGCTATTCAAAATATATGGGTAGTAGTGGATTATTAAAAAGATTTGGATAAGTTTGGAAAGCCTTACACACCGACGCATCTCATCATAATCATCATCATCATCATCATCATCATGCTAGCAAGCAAACTGAATTCAAGGTCACAATTCTCGTTGCGCAATATATCCAGGTGTTGCAACGACATAGCCGAGCACAGCGAACAAGCGGACCATTTTGTGGTCCAGAATCTTTAGAACACTTGGTCTGTCGCCGAAAACTCACCGATCAAAGGTCTAAGGGGTCCACCGACGCGGCTGAACTAAATCAGACAATATTACGTCAATAAAATATACCTGTATTACACCACAGACCTAGAAAAAAGGTAACCAAAACTGATCTGCGTTGAGTGTATTTTCTTGTATAACCACAATCACTTGCTTTTTCTCACTGTCCGACACACTCCGTGTTGTCCAGTGCATTCAAATCACATCTTCTGGGATGAAGGTGTGACCAGACCATAAGGTAACCACTGATGGCATCAGGATAGCTCAACATACTCACGCAACCGAACATACACAGCTCACTTGGCCATTTAGCTCAGGTTAAACCTTTAACAGATCACAAGAGACCGGATAACTGTTTT
>NW_008751691.1:2183193-2206391 GCF_000715545.1 Opisthorchis viverrini | reverse complement strand
ACGGGCAACAAAATATTGACATCAGTTGCTGAGGCATAAGCAAACTTTAATAAGGACGAAAAAGGGGGAAAGCGAGAAGCAAGGGAACGAAATGGTGTCATGATAAAAAGGTGCGAGTCACGTTACTCATGAGTAGTCAGAAAACAAGGAAAGGTACCGCTGATCACCGCTGATTCGCAGGGGAGAGTTAACAACCCGCGTGAACCTTTGATAACCTTAGTAACCTTAGATAACAGCTAGCCACCCTGGCCGAGCAACTAAATCATGCGGTGTTGAATCCTGACTGTCTGAGCACTGAGTGTTTCAACGTGTCTGCCTTGGATAAGTCCACATTTCTGGGTCAACAAACAGTCGTTGTAGCACAAGCGTCTCCACTGATGTACTAGTTTCAGCTTGTTGCAGCATTTCCAAGAACCAACCAAGATCCAGACGTGTGGGATCTGCAGGACACAGTTCGCTCCTTCAGTTTGTACGGAAAAGCTGAAACAGGGCAGCTCTTCAAACTGAAAAATGTGGAAACAAACTTTACAGGCGAGGACCGGAATCACTGGTTACATTCTCACCACATGCGGACGTATTTAGCGGCCAAGCTACAGATTCCTATGAAAGTATCACACCTTTGTTCAGAATGCATCAACAAAGGCAAGTTTGGTAGCTGGTTGCCAGTGTGATGCACTCGTCAGTGGAAACGCAAAAGAGTGCGGTGAAGAACTGTCAATTCCCTCAAACCATTGTATCTTAGACGAACCAATAAAACAGGTAACAAGATCCTTCTGCTCAACCTATGACTGGATGTCGGATAACGTGTCTATTCAGGAGTCGGAAGCCTAAAACAGGTGACAAGATCCTTCTGCTCAATCTATGACTGGATGTTGGATAACGTGTCTATTCAGGAGTCGGAAGCTTTGCGGCGTAGCCGCCAGGGCGTTTGCCAGAACGTACCAGAGGATCGAATGGATAAGAAAAGTATCCGCGTGAATCCTCCTGGAATTTGTTGGGTTGTCAATCCCGGGGTATCGATGAGGTTTACCCTCATATCCTCAAAGATTTATCGGACAATTTAACCAGCCAGTCGCAGTATCCGTTTCGGAAGTCACTCGACGCAAAGCGTTTCCTACAGGTTGAAAAATATCCCTGATTAAGTGGAAAAAAGCTGCCTCTGCCAGTTGCACTACATTTTGTCTGGCACTCAGCTAGTTCATTGAAACATTAGTCAAGGGGACAATTCAGCTCCGTTTTCAAACTTGCAACTCATGTGTACGTGAGCAGCACTGGTCTCGCTAAAGCGAGTAATGCATTTGTGACCTGTTTTTTTTTCAAGGGACACGTAGGAGGAGGCTTTGAACAGTGATGCATTTTGGGCAATTTAACATCTCTTGCGCAGGCTTTCCACGTAAGATATTTCAGACAGCGTTCCTTCCTGTATAGCGAGCTTTCAAATCGGCCGGGTAATGCGCTTAACGGTGAATCAAGATATTTCAGCCAGGATCAACTGTGGGAGTAGCACCTGTTTTTTTTCAAGGGACACGTAGGAGGAGGCTTTGAACAGTGATGCATTTTGGGCAATTTAACATCTCTTGCGCAGGCTTTCCACGTAAGATATTTCAGACAGCGTTCCTTCCTGTATAGCGAGCTTTCAAATCGGCCGGGTAATGCGCTTAACGGTGAATCAAGATATTTCAGCCAGGATCAACTGTGGGAGTAGCGGCCTGCAAGGCCCTGCATAACACTGAAAACTTACTCAAGTTATATGCGCATGATCTGTTGCAACATCTAGTGATGTCCCTTGCCTCATGTATGCAGACGTTTGCGAACTGGAACGTCAACACCTAGTAAGATGTCATGGACACACACATCAGAGAAGGCTTTATATGTTCTTTTGGCTCCCCTGTCGACATTTAACATGTAGAATAGTCTCTCAGAGTTCAATAAATGGCTGGATGATAAGCTTTAGGTAACATCAGGCGAGAGCAGCCCCTTTTTGGACAATGATTTGCTGAATGCAACAATGCCAGGACGGAGCTGCACTCTCCAACAAAAACCACGTATGATCAAACGCAGCCATATTTCAATTCTCATGGTTGTTAACAGCTCCGCAAACAGTTGATTTCCAAACACACTTGGTGGTGATATGAATGAGCCTCCCGCCCGGAAGAATCAAGTGCTGATCGTGAGATTCACATGTTTTTAAGTTATTGTCTCCAATTTGTGGTAACGGTTTTTGCCCGGTATTCTACAATATCCTGGTGTTATTTTCGCTTAAATTGTGTCAGTAACTCATCGTTTAGGAGATGGCTTTACTGGTGTTAGTCACGTTTCCCCTTTCGGTATATTGAAAGTGATAATTCATGTGATAATTTTTGGTACCCTCTGGTCATCTGCCATAGCACTTCGTATCCACTCATCCTACATTGACGGGACCCACCATTTTCTCTCTGTTCGATTGAGTTCGTAGAATTCAAACGGGAACGTAAATATGCCAAATTCTTATATGATAATCCGGAAACTGAGGCTTGATTACACAATTTCGATTCATCATCATCATCATCATCGACTTGTTTACTGAAAATCTTCTGCGTTATTTCTGAAAAAAGGAGCTCCAAATTCATCTGAACGTGGATTGATTGCTACCTCAAAACATCGTTTCAGCTAATGAAAAGTCTAATATTGGTAGTGCGAGGGGATTTGACAAGTTACAGGTGAGAGTTCGACAAATAAGAAACCAAGAAATTGAGGGATGAGTGGTGCCACATCCTGTCCAAATGCGCTACATTGCTGATCAGCCGCCCTTGACCTTCAGGAACCAAGCTATTAGCGGGGAGGTTGTGGATTCGAAGCGATTTGGAGTTTCCNTCCTGCTGACACTACGAATAAAAAGGAAACAGCCGTACAGGTGCTTGTTGCTTTTTAGGACAGATTGACTTCAATTAATGGACGAAATCCTAGTTGCAAAGTTTATTCCTTAGGAAGCTATGATAAAGTGAATGTAGACTGTGGACTGAATAAATTATTCATTAGCATTCTATTTAGTCTGTGTGGTTGTTTCAAACCGGAATGTTGTTGATGCCATTCTTTCCCCGGGCTAGGACCCACAGTTTAACCGAAGTTATTAAATTGTTTATTGGCCAACTTGTACCAGTAGCGCTGGTGCTGTTTTTCTCTATCCAAACTGTACTACCAGGTGTTAGAAGTATGAACTTGTCGGGTATTTGTGACAGACCATTTGAGACTATTATGCAATTAAAGCAGTTTTCTTGTTTGCATCTTCCTTGACTGATAATCTCAGTAACTTCATTGCTCCTCTCCGTTTCCTGACTAAGGTTCCCTCTTAATAAAGGATTCACCCTATCATTGTTGCAGCTAAAACATGGTTTATGATTGAGCAATTGCCTTATACAGTTGGCCATTCGTGGTAACTGCAACACACTTATTCGTGAACTGGTCAGTCACATTAAGCCTCATCTGTATTTTTAGCAAACCCGCCGTTCACTCAGTACTACCAGCTCTGGAATTTGGTTAGATGGCTACACGGTGAGGCGCATCGAATGTTCATCAGCAGAGATGATCGATGAGGCAAATCCCAAATTAGATGAAAGGGGAAGATTGATATTTCGTCGCAAGCGTCCCGATTTGCAATCATCACTGAGTACAGGCAATCAGTCACCGTGTGAGTTTTTTTGGTCATCATGATAACCATCTGTGGTGCTTTTCCTATAGGTTAGGTTACGCAGGTTAGATACGTCTTGTACATTCATTCTACCTCATTATGTTTGCCAAGCGAATATACATGCTCGTTTCTTTACATTGATGCTCCCCGAATTGAAAGGTAGACTGAGTCAGCTTCGCGTTTGTTATGTGAGTTAATATCACAAAATATCTTACTTACCAAGAAACAAATGGATCTTCAAGTGGGGGCTGCGTTTATTCCATAACTTGTTTTTCAAACCCAAGTTATAAAACAAAGTTCGCTGCAAACGTGTTTTCAAACTAAGTGGAACAAGGGAGGATAAGATCTCTTATGTTCAGACAAACCTCGTTTCCTGGGCGACCACGTCTCGGTACCGCGAATCCTGCCAACGGGCTTCTCATAGGACAGATATCCGAATCGATAAATAAAACACCAACAACAAAAAGAAGCCTCCCCTAGTAAAGGAAGTAAAACTTCGTGAAAATTGCTTATAGACTGCTTATCCCCGTGAGACACTCAAAAATAGCACATAATAGACCTTGACATCTTTAAACAAGTTACCACTCGGGATATGTAACATGTCACTTAGCCTGTCTGATAGCATTTTCACACACCTGGCCTGGTGGAGCACCACATGATAGCCTAAATCGAATCCGAACTGAGTGCGACTATATTTTCCGAGATAACCGCAAAAGTTATTGCTGTATTACGCCTCGGACAAATTTGTGGGCCCAAAGCAAGAATACATTACCTATTGACATTAAAACTGTTTGCTTCCTTCAGCCTTCCTTTCGCTATATTCCTCTCCAAATAGATTGGTCAGATTTGGTTGGGCTTTGAAAATTTCTGTTGAAACGCTTTCAAGACTTGTGGAAAATTCCAGGACCGGTTTGTACCTCTTTCTTCAATTAACCTATCACTACTTGAGTGGTAAAAAAATTAGTCAGACTGTATCTTCGTGATTTACCGACAACATCTACCCGACTAGTGGAGAAAAGTTGGCGGTCCGTTATCACGGGTTTAGTCAGACTGTATCTTCCTGATTTACCGACAACGTCTACCAGACTGGTGGAGAAAATCACGGTTGAATAACCGATAAAAACGAGTTTATCGCACTGGATTTAACACAACTGGCTCTTATTTACTGGCCAGGATAGTATTGGTAGCGTAGCGCAGTACACC
Source organism: Opisthorchis viverrini (assembly GCF_000715545.1). Taxonomy (NCBI): domain Eukaryota; kingdom Metazoa; phylum Platyhelminthes; class Trematoda; order Opisthorchiida; family Opisthorchiidae; genus Opisthorchis; species Opisthorchis viverrini. Next base: position 2,201,521 of record NW_008751691.1, on the reverse strand, counting down.
CGACTCACCATTTATTTTGAACAGTCTAAGGACAGAAAAGTCACAATGTGAAAATTCATGTGGGTGTATATATTTGCTAACTTTATTGCTGTCATTGTTCTTGACCATTGTTTCTGTTGGCCTATTTTTCTGCGCTGCCATCTCCGGTGTCATCACGTGACAGCGGTGGCCTATTTTTCTGCGCCACCATCTCCGGTGTCATCACGTGACAGCGGTTCGAACAAACGGTCGATACGTGAAGATTCCTCATGAAGCAGCTGGTTGCCTCTGAGTATATAACCGCACAATGCACCTTTATGATAAATTATACAGTGGGCGAAATGATCTAGCGAACAACCCGAGGATCTCTCGTAAACCGAATCGTCTTGATTCCGAAGACGAAATCCGAATGCGCATAACTCGTGAGCTCAGACGACATTCAACCACCGTGATGACCCGAAGCGAGTTTGGTGAATCGCTCGAAGAGATTGGCCGACACTTGAGTCGTTTACTTGAATTGGGTTGGCCTATAAGTAGCAAAACTAACAAAATACTAGGATTGCGTCCAAACAGGCGGGGGCAGCGTAAGATCTATCACAGATGTCATGGAAAATCATCACAGGTATTTCAGGGTTCTTCGAATAAGGAAGAAAAAACTGAACAGTCGGGAGTGACCCTATTACGGATTAGCTCGATGCCTAACGAGGCCCGTATTTTCTCTTCAAACGGACATAACCGTGAACCATTTCATGGCAAGACCAAAAGCAAACGATCCAGTTGTGACCACAGCTCACGCTACTCCAGTGCTTCTAACAGTTCTGACGCATCTTCGCCACAATTTACAAACAGCGGACATCGATCACCCGGAGAATTTTCAAACGATAATGAATCTAACAATCTTCCAGAGTTCCACTCGGATCTACCTAAAGTGACCAAGACGCCATGCAGATCTATTCTAGCTCGAACGGATATCAGCTGCAAAGGTGAAAAAGATATAGAATGTGAGGAAATTGGCGATGGTATTCGATGCAAGCTTCCTTCATCAAGAGGTCACGGAACGGTTACTGTGGAATTGAAGAAGGGTAACAAAGACCCCGCGCCATGTTCAGGCACCATGTTGCAATTTCGTATTCGTGGTCAAGGAAAACCTCAGCACAAATCCGAAACCGATAAAGCTATACAGGTGAGCGACTACCCGGAAGAAGCACAGAGAGATTTTTTGCGTGAAGATGCATACAGGGCTGCTGAAGGAGGAGAACAATCTGGCGAGTTTTTGTGGGAACCGGTTGGAGAGAAAAAACGCAAGCCGCGACCTAAGCCAAGATTTCAAAATGTTGTAGGCATATCAACTTGTGGAAAGCATAATCATCGCAATGTTTCTTCACCTGCTAAGAAACTACGACCAAAACAAGAGCGAAACAAAAAACAAGGAAAAATCGACTGGTGCGACCCACTCATTGGTAGGGCTGGTTACGAACAAGGGGTAATACACCAAGTAAGGGACAAACACAGAAAAGAAGGGCAAACAGCCGACCTTGACGACAACTTGCTGGAAACGCTGGAAGAAATGTTCAATGAAATGTCTGAATATGGAGGATTAACTCAGCCTGATAAACAGAAGAAATACACCGTTGACAGAACGATGAGGCCAGTGTCTCCCGATACCATGAAGATAATCAAAGAGGTTGAAAAGATGGATGTGTTGGACAGCATATCTGGACATGAACTAGATCGCGAACTTAAAAGAGAATTAAACAATCCACCAACAATTACAATACCAGTGCAGGACGATAGAAAACCTCCAACTGATCCTGTACCGAAACTAACATCTCAGTCGGTGGACTGTACAAATACGTGGCAACCTATACTGGGACCACCACAACAAGCATCACAGCAACTACCATACCAATCGACACAGTTATCACCACATCAACTAGTTCAGCAACCACCAAACGCGTATGTAAACACTCAGCTGGCGGTAGGTGATCTACAGTCACAACCCAACTGCCCAACCTTTCTTTCATCCATCTCCTTATAGTCCCGTTCAGAATGGGCAACTACAACCACAGTCCCCAGTTCTACCACCATCCTTACCGCCTCAGCCGCCATCCGCAATACCTGTAGCCCTGGCGCCCCCTTTGCTAGCTGTACCTCCAGCAACGCTTGCCCTATCGCCCCCAACACTTGCCTTAGCAGCACCACCGCAAGCAGCACAACAACCAATAATCACAAACAACTGGATATCGCCCTCAGTAGCAGGTGTCCCATCAGTGAACATTGTACATTCACCTGCATATACACCAAGCCTGTTATTGCATCACTCACATCCAACAAGCCCAATGTGCACAAACGTCATTTTGCCTTCAGTTAACCATCCAGTTTTGCATTCCACAGTAGTGATGAACAATGGTATGCATCTAATGAGACTTCGTCCTTTTTGATCAAGTTCCATTTCTTGTTTTATTGAGTTATTATTGGGAATCCTAATTTTGCATTTGTTTTCGATGAACGATCGATCATTTCAGTTGTTTGAGCCCATGTTCTTGAAAGAAAAAAAACGCCGAGCTACGAAGAAAAACAATTATAAACAGAGGATGCGATAGTGTTTCGGTGACAATTTACAACCAATGAGCTCGATCTTGTCACCCGGGTTGTCTGTGATAAGTGTCCGGTTAGACGACATTCATTCGTCTTCCTTCAGTGGGAACACCAGTTTGGAACGAATATGTACAGTAATCCTTCCCAGAGGTCCAACATGTTCTTCAGTAGCCGTTAATGAAGTAAGACTTTTAATCTGTAAAACAGGTTTATAGTTCAGTCCGAATATCTTGCGCAGACTACTAATGTGTGTGAGTAGACCAGTAATCTCCATTGAGTTTGAAGAGATTTGGGGATTTCAGTTAAGAGTTGGTCTTGTAGGTGAAGCCAATCTACACTGAAAAACCGGCAACCAGTGTACAACTATTTACTTCTAATTCCACATCAGTGCGCAGCTCACGAGACTCTAGGGTTTTTCAACCTCCCGGCTAGAAGTTGGGACCCATACTGTCCGGTCGACCACGGGCTGGATTGATTCACATTTAGACAGTATATCGTACCACTCATGGAGTTCATGTCAAGTGTTGACTGACTGCTTGAGTAACAGCTTCTCAGATGGAAGGCCTACTACTTGTGTGAATTATCCTTCTTCTTGAGCTAATTACAGTTTGTTGACAGTGTAGACCAAATACTGTAGGCGCATTTTTCTCGCACACAGTGAGATTCTTGTGAGATGACCTCTTTTCCAGTTGAACTCTGACACTATCATCCTGCTCTTTCGACATTTCCGCTCGCAGTTTTTCATCCTGAAGTTTGCCCCTCCTTGAAGTTCCACTTATCCTCCGCCAGGTAGATTGCATCTTATGTGTCTAGGCCAGATGACCGTCACTCTAGCCCCGAGTACATTGTAGCCGCCGTCGTTCATCCGTCGATTCATTCGCGAACCGCGCCCACTACAAAAGTCAGAGGGCATAACAGCGTTGCTACACCCGACGACCACGTGAATCTGGTGATTTATGATCTCAGGCCCCTCTGAGTAGGTGTATCAAGCGGCAACCTAGGACCAACTGAGCTTAAGCGTCTTTCGGTGGGAAAAATTTAGTGCAAATACATACGGGAAATACAGGAGATAGAAACTGATGGTGGAAAATAACAAAGGTAAATTCCATCCTATGGCTCTCTCAGATAACCTCAATATGGTCCTATGATGAGGAAGCTGGAAGACAAGCTTAAGGTTACAATGCTACTTCTAGGCTGCGCAGCTGAAGGCGAAACGTTTTCCCAGTCTCACCAACAAATACATCAGTCTGATGAATTTGCCTTTAACCATTCCGTTGACAACCTATTTCTTCTCAGGCGATGAGCAAACTTGGTACAAACCGCTGAATTTAGACGCTTTTGACTAGAGTATAGCCAGTCGTTCGAAGTGATGTTTCACAACGATTCCACCACAAAATTAGGCTCCACAGTTTGTACTTCAAATCGCGATTAGGATGAATTGACTTTTCAGCCAATAGCGACTTTAAATTACGTTGCTCCTCTACTGTAGACACGAATATAAAATAACGGAAGGTAAGCATGAGCTTCAGTGACGCGTCGTATCCCTGTAGTGAATTAGAAACTGCAAAAGTAACGACATCGTCAGTTTGGAAAAGCAGTTGGATTCGTTCTAATTCGTAATAAGCATTCCTACCAACGAACATCGTTGGCCTTCCATCATATGTAAGCTATTACTCCCATGATGTTGGCTACCTGTCTGTGACACAAATTCCTGAAGCAATCGCTATCAAAGACATACACTACCATTCCAAATATATATCTGAGTGTCCTGTGTAAAGTATTGTGTAGCATCACAAGAATAAATTAGATATCTGGAGACAGCTTAGGACCAGAATTACTCACCAGATGTTACCCACATTTCTGTTCAGCACCAGGTTCATCATCATCATCATCATCATTCATCATCATCATCATCATCATCATCATCATCATTAAGAACCGCGTACTGGTACGGTGGTTGTGGCTACCACAATTTCGTCCATGAATGATTTGGGGAGTTGGGGTAGGCAGCTGAGCATTGGAGGTGGGAGCTGATAAATTGGTGCGAGAACACTATGTAAAAGCACTGAAAATGTAACCTGTAAAACGTTAAATGTTTAGTCCAGTAACCCGTAAACATTGTGCCCACTTTTCTGTGTGCGCTGATGTCCCTGTTTTATCACGGATAATTTAAACAACTACACCATCAGTGTTTAAATGTGCTTCTCGCGAGTCATTTCCTCTCTAACTCTCTTGGTTAAGTGACTACCGTTCAGTCACATTGCAGTTGTGGTCAAATGATGTTGATCCATAACAGGGAGCGGACATAAAATCTCAGAAGCCCGAGGATCCTAGCGGTTGTTATCGTACTCCACCCTGTGTTCAGATCCGTTTCGTTTGTCACAGCGTTTAGAAACACGGTTGAAAATTTGTCATATAAACATCATTAGAAAAGCTGGGAAAAATTTTGAAAACGTTGATGAAATCTTTGCTGGCACATACTAGGCGAACAGTGATATGCGTGACGACAACCCTAAAGGTTCAAGGGGACCTGGAGCCAACCATAGGAATCAAACAGTTGTGTAAACCAGGCTGTTAGGCTTGCTCAAATCTCCTAGAGATGGTTATAATCATATCTGAGCTTCGACCAAACGCGAAAAACTAGCATGTGTGATAAAAGACGCCGTATTTGAATTCGAGAACATATTTCAAAAACAAAAACTGAGCATCCTAATGGTAATAAAAAAGCAAGTCGATTCCAAGGAAAACGGATGTTAGAATATCAAACAATGGACTTGTGACTTGCCACACCTTCTAATACGGGTTGCTATCCAGTTTGCTTACTCTTGATAGAGCTTTTTGAGCACTGTGTTTGTTTGCAAATCTACTCAGGCCCTCTTACAAGAAGTAATTACCAGCTTCTGGTAAAAATCAGTGACTGGTTTTGGCTTGAATACCCAAACTTACTTGAATAAAATCAAGTCTTGGTGCCTAAAATAGTTGGTTCGTTTTGGCAAAGTAGTCCCCCAACTTATTTGATTTTGATTGTAACGGAATTCCTGATTCTCAAGTTCAAAGCTTACTTCTTGGTAGGTACGACTCCGGTCGACCTTATTTAAACGGTGACTTTTAGGATCCAAATTCATCATTACAACAGAGTAATAGAGATGAAAATAGACTTATATGAAAAGAAACTGGGTTTTTGATCGTGTTTACGCCTATGATCAATGTGGTCCGTAAGGCAACTTATAGGTGAAAGTAAAGCTTGGTTCAAACTGAAAACGTCAACGGTCTATTTTTGAACTGGTACTGAACATTTCTCAGGTACGTTTCATTCAATTAAAAAAACGTTTACTGTTGTGTATCGTGATAGATTTGATGCTATCGGATCACCCATGCAGCATCCCTGTTTTCCTTCTAGTAACCAGAACATTATCCAAGCAAACACAGAATATGACCGCGACTGTGAAGCTCGCACCCCCGAAAATACCGGCATTTTTCGCAGTCAGGCTAGGCAGCAGTGAAGTGGGACTCATTAAAAATCAGGATGTGTGTCGCTTAGAACCTCTATCGACCGCAGATGGTACTGTCCCTGTGGCATTGATGCGTGCCTGTCTCGAACAGGTGACACTGCTTTGTCCCAAGTGGTCGACACTCAGTTTAGAGCAGCGTCAGCGATTCGCAGTGAATGAACAACTCGCTTGGCTCCAACAGTGTGTTAAGTATATCTCGACCAAGTTCAAATGTGCGGAGGATATCTTTGACCTAGACTGCAGCTCTTTCAATGCTGATGAGGAAATCGACACACTTGATCAGTTTATCTACCACTTGTTTCAACATTTGCAAAAACTGGGTTGCAGATTCTCCGAATACACAAATTCAGTGCTTTACAGAACAACTCTCTTGTGCCTTCAAACCATTCTTCAGTGTGCCCTGGAGCGTCTGAAGCATATCCATCAGCGTTCAACTGAAAGACCAGCCTCTTCTCTCATTCACCAGTCTGTGGGTTTGGCAAAAGATGACAGTGCTTGCTCAACTACAAGAAACGAACAACAGGCAGATGCAGTGACGTTTGATCCGACAATCACAGATTCTTACCTTCCAACAGTACCAGCCGAACTGGTATCTGTCAAAATCTCAAGTACGCAACATATCAACTCAGATGAAACAGAACTGAAGTCCACCAATCCAGCTTCATCGAACCCATTCACATCAATACCTCCAAAAGACCAGGGAACACAGACAAGCTGGATTCCATCGTTCAGCATTACCTCTGAGGAGAAGCGTCTTGAACTAAGCACCCTTGATCCTCATGTCTCACTGATGACCAGCTCGTCCATACCCATTTTATGTGGTCCAGCTGAACACATGAAGCATATCCAACATGTCGACTCGATTGACAAAATGACTAAGCCATGGGAACAGGATGAACGTTGCACTTCTGTTGAGTTACTTTTTACTACGGCTAACATGAGACCATCGTTGGTCGATCGGTCTGATGAAGATAGGCCAACTTCAGAACAATCTTCTCGAATGTATGCGACACAAAGAAGTTCATCAATTCCACGATCTCCAAATAGGAACGCTTACTACTACCTGACCTTTGTGCCTCCAAACTCTAAGTATGGTTTCGATGGGATGCAGGAATTAACGGATCTACCGGCCTTAAAAGCTGGCTCGCCAACTGATCGCTGTCATGAGACTCAAGATGTTGCCTTCATGCAGAAGACGGGAGCGGCAAAACTGATGACCACATGCGGCGATACGGAGCTGGGGTCGACAACAGACAAAGAGAATCAGCTGGATCGTACAAGCAGTATGACTGTGCACAAGAGACTTGTGGGGAAAATTCTGGCCTTGACGCATAAAGGACTGACACTTTATGGAAAAACAGTGATTCCTCTCGTAACACTGGGTGAGGACCAAAAAATATGTCATCAGGTGGAACACCTTCTAGACCACACAATGGCAACAAGTCTGACAAAACGGATGAATGAACTGTGTGAGGGTACCTCCTCTATGCAGCTTAGTCAGATTGTGACATCGGCTCCAATCAACATCGAACTGCTAATGGCCAAGAAGTTACTGGAACTTATTCCAGATGTGAACTTTTATTATTCGAACGAAACCATACCTGAAGGGCCTGGAGAGGCGAGGGTATTCACGTTGCTCCATCAGATTGTTCAGACTGTTTCTGTGAACCAAACCCAAGGTAATTCATCAGACGGAGTTGCTTCGAATGTCGCCAAAAATCTGTCTCGAGGTTTACTGGGCTTGGCATATTCAGCCTCCTGTTACGCAATGGATCATTTACTGGAAACGAAAGTGGACACCGAACTCAGGACATGTGCCAGACAGCAGGGCTGGAAGTACGGTTTGGAAGGAAGCAGACTAATAAGCTCTTCTACCTATTCGGACAGTCAACCAACAACAATGCAGACTATCGTCACTTCAAACGTTTCTCCGGTTCAGGGCCCATTTAAAGGTCCCAACTCATCCATCACTGTCCAGCGCGATTCTCATTTATCAGAAGCGATCCGTCCATCAACGGCTATGAAAGAGCAAGAATTAAGCAAAAAGGGAAACGGAGCAGAGTCCAGCTACTCAGTAATGTCATACTGTGCAAGAAACCTGAATTCTCAAGATCTAGAACAACGGGTTGCCGAAGCCGTTAACCCACGAAACGAGTGCCTGAGCCCAACCAAATTTCATTTGCCAGCTGAAGAACAAAGATGTGTTGTTGTCAGCTGTACGGACAGGAATTGTTTTAGCCCCCAACCACTGACGCAGCATGGACCCCACAGTACAGAACAGAGAGCACAGCATCTCCTATCCGCCCAACGTTCACCGTCTGAATATGCATCAAATAATGAGAACGATGGGAGCCCTTCGTTGAGTTCCACCTACACAGAACCCCAAGCTGATGCATCCATGAAAGAAGTAACTGTGGGAAAGGATAATATGTGCGTTCATATGACTTTCTCTGTGACTGCTTTGAAGGACACCACACAATGTGTACTACGTCCCTTGACCATAAAAACTAGGTCAGGTAACTCGAAAAAGGAAACCTACACTAGACTAACTTCAAACGATAAAAATGAAATCGTCTTCTGTGAAGCTTGCTCACAACAACTGAGACCATATTTGTACAGGCAGTTAGAAGATGGAGCATCTGTAGATAATCCGTTTGGAATCGAAGTAGGTATTCAGTGTAATCGGTTCTCTTCAAGGTCGAGATCCCGCCAAAACAGATCTAGGTCTTCAGTGAACAGGTCAGCTGGAAGTTCTTCTCGGTTCAACCTAACTGCAATGTCTATGGATGATCCCGGAAGAATGGACCCGCCTACCTTGAGCGCTTGTGTGAGTGCTATTCATGTGAGTCTCAACGAAGACAACGAGAATGACAATATTTGTTCAACCGATGGCTCGGGGAGAAGTTCTGATGATGACGATGCACATTTCATGAGGAACCGTCACGTGCGTCATAGAGGTTTTCGGACGGACGAAGTTACCAGCACTTCGTCAGTAATTTACCGGTCCGTTTCTGTATCAGTTCAGGAAATCCAAGGCAATCAAGATAGAGTGGCGCGTGAACTCCGAGTATACCCAAACTGGTTAACTGATAAGCTGAAGAAAATAGATGTCTCTGAGGACACATGGGTGAGAAGCAGGAGACTTACCAGAGGAACGGAAGTTCCTTCCATCTCCAAACCGCGGCCAAAAGGGGATACGTTACTGCAAGAAAAGTCGCTCTGCGCTAAGAAGCAAACCGGCCAAAAAACAAAGCTATATTGGCAATCGAGAAAAGAACAAACGGCAAGCATACGTGGAGATGGAGGCTGTCGGCACTCTGGTAGATCAAGATTTAACTACTCAGCGGAGCATGCAAGCTATCCAGATGATTTCTCGGTTCCAAAGCAGACCTTTGTTGGACAGAAAAAGTCGGCCGACCCAACAGAGCCCTTCTATTCGTGCCTTCAAGAACTGAAAAAGTGTTTAAGAGAAGCTGAATCTCGTCTAAGTGAGTCCGATTTTCGATGGATCTATTAGATGATGCACTTGCCTTAGCAACCGATGTCTATATTGCAAAAGCTTCAACATACTTCCGATTGGACAATTTTTCCGCCTTCTGTTGATGAACCACAAGCTGGCGATGACTCACTCTGGAGACTTTGCAGATACCTTACTGGTGACCTAATTAACACGTTTCAGTTCAAACTCCATCACAAAAATAAGCATATAAAATGATGGAACTGAAATCTAACTGATATCTAGACTGGTGAGCGAGAACTCGCATGTTTTGGCTAGCAAGCGGTACTGGTACTGACTTTCTCTCGGCACCCATGGACCAAAGGTTCGCAGCATTCAAATGCAATGTACAAGACTACTCTATTTTGTAAGTAGCTTGACATAATCCAAAGGATGATGGAACGCACTTGCCTCTTAGGTCGGGCAGCCAGGGTTTAAATACCGCTATTTCTAGGAGACTTAAACTAGCCCAAAAACTGGACTCAAGTGATTTTCATACTTGGCATGGAATAATCAGAAAAGCCGACTCATCATAGTGAACGGGATGTTTAGACGAGAGTGATGTGGACACAAAAAACTTCCTGGTTGATGATAAGAGTATGTCGTGCGACAAAGGTGGCTATGACTAAACCTCGTCCATTTTTGTTAGTTCCAGACTGGAAAACCGTCAGATGCATAACACGATTTGGTTTCCCCCACTAAATAACCATATTCTGGGCGCCGTAAAAACTCACATCATGATTTGAACGAACAAAAGGAGATTTGTATGAATTGTCGCTGTCATTCTGAGACTCTGTCAGCTCAGAAGTTTTGTTTGGTGTAGGATTTTCAAGATACAGCCCTGACCGATATCCAGTGTTTTTGTGCAAAACGGAACCCATCCGAGTTTTATAGGTGCTTGTTTTAGGATGTATACGCCTCAGTGCCTATCATGCCCATTCGGGTCGATCGTCCCAGACAACTGGAGTGAATCGATAGTGGTGTCCATTTTCAAAAAGGATACTCGCAGTGAATTTAATAACTACAGAGATGTCAGTTTGACTGACAGTTTGGCTGTCAGTTTGACTCCTGTTATAACAAGGCCTCTGGCTTCACTGATTCTTCGTCGTCTTACGGTGGCACGCAAAATCTTGACCCATGAGAATCAAGCGGGATTTCGACCGAAGAGGCTGCGTTGACCACATCTTCACACTCCGTCAGGTTTTAGAGCCAGGCCACTTGTACAGACGACCCACAATCTTGGTATTCCTTGGCTCCATGCATGCGTTCGATTCTGTCGATCGACCAGTGCTGTTAACTACACTTGCTCAACAGCGTATGCCCCAGAAGTTTGTAAACATAATCCGATCCATGTATTCACATACTTCTGAGTGGGTGAGTATGTATGGTGAGTTTTCCAAAAGCTTCCCTACAAAAAAGTGGTGTCAGACAAAGATGTCCACTGTCTCCATTCTTGTTTAACTTCGTCACTGGTGAAATAACGAGGCGAGCACTGGATGTTCTTCAAAACTCCGTGACTTATTGTGACTTACTGTACACCACCAAGGTGGAGTATCCCCTAGATGGGTCACCCAAACTTTTTCCTCTGTTGTAATTTCTGCGCATGCACGTGAGTGCATTTCTGAAGAAGACAGACCTATTCAAAAGAACATTACCACATGATATGCTGTTTATAAGATTGTTTTAAACTTTGGAGCATTACTTTACCGGTTTCGCCCGTCCTGGTATTCATTAGATAGGCATGGTCTTCGGGTTGCCGTTAACCGGTCAGTCAGCTGATTCCCAGCTAAAGCTGTGATTTGTGCTACTCCCCAAAATAACTGGCAGGATCGAGGCTACCACTCACACCACTTTTTACGATATTCGAGAAATTGATGTACATTTTCTTAGTATAACATACCACTTATAAGATTGTCGAAGACAATGGCAGATAATTTACTTCGATATCTCGAATATTACACTAGTGCAGGCTTCAGGAAGCATACTCAGTTGAGAAATACCACAGGTGAGGGAGACATTTAGTATTCTAACGCATACTTAATGTGTAGAAGATTGTATTCGGAAATTATCGGTTATTCTTTACTTTACAGTCCACGTTTTTACCTAGCAGACATATATGGTTCATGAATCCAAAGGTAACTTTTATGCCCTCCAAAATCAACTGCCCGTGGATACCCCAGAAGTACGCATTGACTCAAATCTCCTACATTAAATTTTGCTGCATACGGGGAAAGCCGGTCTGCCGAAATTTTTTTCAAACGCCGGTGATGAAGTTGAAGGTGATATCGCGTGCAGCAGAAAGGAAACTGTTTTAATTGCACTGTATTAGTAGACTACTTAAAACACGTAAGTAGAGGATTGGGATCTGAATGGCCAGAAGTCGATGCAAATCACTAAAACATCGTCCGACTTTGGACCTGAAAATGTTGTGCACCGGCTTATTAGGCTCAATTTCGCTGATTATTTTAAAAGGGAAACTTTCCCATACAGAATCGTAGTGCATTCAACAGTTTCCTGCATAAAGGTAAAAGACTAAAAACGTCGTTCTACTTTCTGTCTTACAGAAACGGTCCATAACTACTCCGGTCAAAGTATTAAAATAACCAGGACCAGACCTCGAATTGTGCCCAGACAAACATCAAAAAAGCCAGTGGGGATTGAAGCCCGGCAGAAAACACACAGGGGTAAGCCTGAACGTCTAAAGCAATGGCCGACATTACCAGATGATTCTAACTACGATGCATCCGCTTTGGGAGGAAGCAGTGGAGGGGGAGGAGAAAGCACAACTTGTGACAGGCTTCCTACGTGCTCCGAGAGAACGGCTCCAACAAGCAGTCACAAACAAGCAAGTACCATGAAAACCGAACAGAAAGAGGACGTTCCGTCTGCTAGACAACTGCGAAAATCTTGCTTTCGATCCACTTTACATCATTCCATTGGCCCACCATCAACTGCTCGATGGACAGTGGATGACATACGGTCTAGAGGACCCAAATTTTTCCCAGCACCCTCAATGGAACTGCCTGTGCGAGGCACTTCCAATGAACCACGGATCCCTGTGGGAACTCAAATGTCCAACTGCTTGCTCTACGTCAAACATCAGGGGAACAAGCCCTTGTGCGGGCCCTTGATATCCGGACAGTACACTCTACATAACACGCTATCCAGGTCTTCATTTGGTCAAACTAGTAACATGGCTGCTCAGAACACACCGCGTCTCTGTAAGAAGGTTGCCCACAGAATGGAATAGGTGAAGTTTCTCGAAAAGTGCGAACACCGAGAAGAATGCGGTTGCCGTAATAGGCCACCTCCGTTGCCCGAAGTGGGAGTCATCTTTTGATACTCCTCTCTGTGGTTTAATAAATCTGGAAACTCACTGAGTTGTTTTCATTGCTGTTTGGCTTTTTTAAGTATAGTAAAATGGTAGGGTGAAATAGAAAAAATATTCACTTTCGTCCGGCTGGAAACAATAGGTTAGCAAAATATTCTCATGACAATTTCAGTGATGAGTTTCTTATCAGTTGCATCCCCTTCCGAGGCGACTGCTGCTTGGAGCCGCCTGAATCGGTGAATCGAAAAACCAGAAGAAGGATGCATGGTAGTTAGAAAGACGGTGGTGAGGGTATTTGATTATTCGTTGACCGAATGACCATCTGCAAAGTGTCGCATCACGATTTAATCCAAGCAGTTGAGTGTAACGGAATAACTCATGGTTTTGTACCCGACAGTAAAATCAGCTGACTACGTTTCGATAGTGACGTGGCCAGATCTTATGCCAGGAGTTGTAGATATGAAAACCAACCGGAACCCGCACACTGTTGATTACTTTCACTCAGGATTCATGTCGGATTACATATCGCTCATAGTGGAAATAAGCAATAGTGTGTTGCAAATAACTGCCGTCCCCGCTCCAGTACCTCAGTGTCACCAACAACGAATCAGCTGCAAACAAGCGAGTGTAACAACCACAAGGAGCATCGTGGTATTTGAAACACAATTTCGACCTTGAATCCAAACAGTCCGATCAAAAATGGTTACACACTCATCATCGTCGGTCGTTGCTGAATTGATTGCCTACTTGGCAGACAGCTACCCGCGACCGGCAGCTGGGAATGTATGGCGTCCCTACTGCGATTCTGAAGGGAGTTTGAGGGTCTCAGTAGGTCTTGGGCATTCTGCGATTATTTACAGGAAACTAACCTTCCTTAGAAGGGAGGAAAATTACATACAGTGCTCTTCCTAGTTTCGGTATAAATGGACTTAATTCGAAGGCCAACAGGAAAATACGGAGTTAGTTGGCATTTTGTGTTATGCGACCGTACACACTCTAGTCCCACCCTGTTCTTCTATTGTACCATACACACATAGATCATTAGGACTCAAACAAAGCTTGGAGGGAAGTTCCTAACTCCTGATATTTATTCGGCAACGGAACTCTTGTTTGCTTTAGACTGCAATTTTAAAATGTTGCCATCTTGATGTGTAGTTGATTTTAACTACATTAAATCTTTTCTTCTACGCATATATCACAACTAAAGCATACGTGGAATTCCGTTCAAGACCCAAATGCAGAAAGATTCGTACAGCTGCCATGGGTTTCTGTATCAGTATTTTGTAGTTTATCATCCTCTAGGGTTCTTTGTTTTTACGTGGCTTTCATCAGGTTCCTTCACCACAAGGCAGGCAGCAAACACGACATGGTGCTGTACGTCTGCTGACCTTGAGGGGATGCAGCTTAACAATTTACCGCCATAATCGATGGGGACTAGTGTTGCCGTGGCATTGACATGTTACGCGCCTTGTCCTTTATCTGCCAGTTCTATTCAGCGTAAAAGGTCACTTTGGTGTCAGTCAGCAGGCATTATGCATACAAAATACGAAATACGGAGTCATCAAACCCGTTAATACTTGCACCTGTGGCAATAGCTAAGAGGGAGCACGTCCACCCGATTCGACACCCCAAAGAGGCTGTCGGAAAAAAGGGTTTTTCTAACATAGTCGTGCTTCCAAGTGCGGCCGACTTCAGTTATTGCAGGGTTTCAATAAGGTCGAGGTTTTAATGACGTCGAGGAATTCGGTACTCATGTATTTTTGTGGTAGAGAATGTTGATGCGGTTGTCTGAAAAACAGTGCGTCTGTGTTGAAAATTCTTTTCCAGCTGCTTGAACCAGGCGTGGGGAATGACAAAATTAAATGTGACAGGACTAAGAATAAGAACATTTTCAATCGTCTTGGAATCTACCTCCAGGTCAGACATGTTGAGGAAACAAGAAGTAGAAGCTAGGCGGGGAAGTCTGAGTCAGATAATGCATGTGGAACAGGAGAAATTCAAAAGGGTTTTTCCGGTTATGTAGAAGAACTGAGATCACAGTAAAAGCTTCAAGTTCCCGGTAAACCAAACATGAAGCCTAACAGTGAGTACTCACTTGGGCAACAAGCAGTCAAAGTCTCCGTCCAGTATAGTTCAACTGTATATCTGCTTCATACAAGAGAATCGCTTTAGTTCGACTTTGCAAGGTCTGTTCCACTCAACTCAAAGCCACAAGCCAGGCGACGCCAGTTCGGGTCACTACGACCGATTGTCCGCAGCATTTAGATACAAGCAACAGCCAAACTACCGGAATGAATTTGCTGGTGCATGCATGCAAGTTTGTGTGAAGAGCAGCAAAACGCTTTGCATACTAAACGGAAAGTAAATTGGGATGCAAATAAGCTGATAGTAGGAAGGGGAACTGTGCAGCTATAGTGCCTCCTTTACTTGCGTGTTTTCCAACGAATGGAGGATCATCTTTCGTCCTATATCATCATCACCATCATCATCATCATCATCATCATCATCATCATCATCATCATCATTGTCAGCTGTAAGAACCGCGTACTCGTCGTACAGTAGTTGTAACTGCCACAGTTTCGCTCACCGATGAGTCGGGGAGGTGAGGTAGGTAGCTGCGCATTGGAGGCGGGAGCTGCTAAATTAGCGCGTGGATACAGCACTGTAGGTGGACGGTTAACTGGGGTTTGGGAAGGGAGCTATGCATTGAAGGCAATAGCATGGATGCATGAGCGCCATTGAGGGCGCGACCGGGACATGTCTGATAATGTATCTAGCCATTGATGTGGCCCGTCTCGGGGTCCCCATCCAGGAAAACGGCAATGACCAGTGCAGCTGAGTTTGCTGGTAATGGCTTTCATACTTCACTACCAAGTTATTGTTTGACCTCCTCCGGCTCTCTTCCACCCTTCACGTGGTTGTGCGAAAAGAATCCTTCGAGGGTGTCAGTCGACTGGCATGGAGAGCAGGTGGTCAAGCCAACGCAACCTATGGAGTGTTGTCAGTTCGTCTATCATGGGCGTGTTACCTCTTTTGAAGTCCATTCGAGATACTTCAGCATTAGTGATCCGGTGTTCCAAACAGACTCGAGAAATGCTCCGATGACATCGATGGTCAAACACTGAAAGACTTATAACGTCCTCGGTGCATAGCGGCCATGATTCTGACCCGTATAATAATATGGAGCTCACCGTGGCATTATAAATTCGACCAATAACGAATAAGTTGTTTTCATGCCTACGTAACAGGTGATGCAGGTTCAGGAAATCTGCTCTGCTCCTCCCAGTCCCGATGGAAATATCATCTTTTGTGAGACCAACGGGACTGACACAGACAAATTTAGCTACTACCTCAATCGGCTTACCCGTAAACAGGAGGCTAGGGTTCGAGCCCACCCAGTCTTGCAGCAACACTTTACACTTTGCAGGTGTGAAGAGCTGGCGAAACCATGAGCTACTTCTCACTCGATGATCTTTCACACAGTTGTGTGTGGGCCTTCTAGTCATCAATATCAGTCTGAAATTACTTGTTCTACTTGTTTTGTAGTGAGTAAGTATACTGCCACAGAAACAGTATCTAACCACATTCTTCTATTTGAAGAATGTGACTGGCTGGGAAGCAAGTGCTCATCTGGGGAGCAAAATAATCATGAGATAATTGCGTTTAAAACAGACAGATTTATTTAGTTGTGAGCAACTGAACCATCATGAAAGTATAAAGCAAAATAGTCGGGTGCCGAAGTCATAGGTGAACGTGTTCTCTCTTGACAAACACCAAGAAAGGTATTTAAGCGGAATGCACAACGCATAAGTTGGTACCGAAAGAAGCATTGAATAAGACCAACTTAAGCGGACACCACAAGGGATAGACGACTTCTAAGATTATGTCGTAGTGGGGTGCAACACTGTCATTTAACAGCATCAACAAAGCAAAAGGGAACTTCCGAAACAAATTGAACAGTAGACCGTAGTTCAGCAATTTCAGAGAAAACACTAGGTTAGCTGTACGTTCGTTACACAGTCAGATTTTCACGACTTGACCCAATAAGTACAAAAAGTGTCTAACAATTCATATTCTCTCTTTTCAAATGTGCACTGTATATTATAATAGATCGATGCCTACTGTATACCCCACCGCTGTCCCATATGGCTATTGATCAGGACCGGTGCGACCCTATCCATTTGAAAATGTGTTGGAGATAACCTGTTATCGATCGCATCATCACCATTGGTCTGCCTTCCTGCTACCGTTTCAGCACACCAATATTTTTAACCCACCACATTCCATCCTCCCACTCGCGAACACAGCAGTGTGTGACCTGATCCGCATGGTCGCGTCCGGATTTCCATTAGTGTGGGAGAAAAGTCCACAAGTGATAATCGACCAATCATGAAGCGAAGGGTAGTTGGACGCTTAATTCCTGCGCTACAATGTGCACACAGTACGCGTAGCACGTAATCGATAGTTCGAATGTAGAAACTGAGATTTGCACTTTCTGAAATAAAGTGAACAAACAGTCGACTCGCAAATTGCTAGGCTGTCTTGAGGTAGATGATCCGACAATCTTACTTGTTCAATGTCCGATGTCCGGTTTGTGTTTCGCACACGAAATGTGAAAAAAAAGAAAATTAGAACTGATTTGCAATTGAATTTGCTGTGGATGAAACAAATCTACCTGAATCTCTCGTTTGTGGTATTCTTCAGCAGAAAGTGCTGCATTTACTGTGGCCTTTTACAGTACATACATTTGGAGAGATTCAAGAAAGAAAGAGAAGTTAAACCGCTTCTACCTTCAACACCGAGCCAAGGTGCAATCAAGTTTGTAAAGATTCTGGAACCAGTCCCCAAAAAGCGTTGGAAAGAATTTACTCCACTTGGTTTGATCGAGAGTTGGGCTGATATTCTTGGGCTCGATTCTCGACACCGTATCGTGCTGGATCAATTACTTTAGTCTTTTTTTGTTAACAGGCGTGTCATACGTGGTGTCACTTCTCAACATGGTCCACTCCAACGAAGCACCGAGTTCACTCGCCAGGGTTCGGTCTTAGCATCCTGCTTTATGCACTAATACTGTGGTGTTACCGAAAGTTATTATTCTCTTTTTAGTCTAGGCCGAGGTTTTACTCTAGGCTAGGCTCATGAGTTCACGCTTTTTGTCGTTCAACAAGCACAGAACATTTCAGTCGATAACAGAATGTTTGGACTAAGAAACAACCACTGTTTCCTATGATCCTTAGCCACTGCGAACGCGTCTGCTTGTTTGTGAGGTTATCTGTCCATTTTACTGATGTTTCGTTCATATTTTCTTGCGAATTCATGGCTGGTCATAATTCTGTCACACAGCATAGCACACGATGCTCAGCACATGGGTTAACGCACTGTACTTTTGTCGCACCGAAGTTGCGGCAGTCA
>NW_008751691.1:2176170-2182399 GCF_000715545.1 Opisthorchis viverrini | reverse complement strand
GGTGTTGAACACTGATGTCATGCTGTCAATGGCGATGATGATGATGATGACATACCATGGTTATTCACGCTCATGAACCTCAAATTTTTCACCATCACTCCGTGGCTTCCCCTCCTTTTTTCCATTCTCATATGTTACACACAGGTCAGCATCAAAGGGCAGACGGAAGAATGATGATTATTTCCAGTGCAGCAAATCACTGTCGTACTATGCGACCACTAAATGTGTGTTTTAAACTCCACTTTGATCGATCTGTACTGGTTGCGCTCTATCTTCCGGAAGTATGAAAATACGCGCAGTGAAAAAATCTTAACTTGGGGTACTGCTCTGGCGCCCTGTCTGAATGCCTTCCTAAACGAGATGGTCTAATTTAACTTGATTGGTGACGGTGATAAAACAAGGGGGTAAGCAAGCGAGGGTTTCCACATCACAATACTCAGTGTGAGTTCAAAATCTGCGGTCAATAAAAAACCATTGATATTGGTCAGTGTCAATCAAACGATATCATACCCACGTTAAAAGCGGTGTTGGCTTCTCGGCTGGTTCCTGACTGTTCCATATACGAGGTCAAATCTGCCTGGCACGCATCGATTTCGACTTGAACCTGATGCACCTTAGCTTGTGTGACCAGGTAGACCATCGTAAGAGCCCACCGTTGGGGATAACTTTGAACTCCGAATCTCTAGTCTAGTTTGTTCGAGTCAGCTTCGGGAGAAGCTTCCACTAAGAAGCGATGCAAAAGAAGCAGATAAAGTTGCCAGAATACTGGTATTAACCAACACGTGACATTTTAGTAGCCGACTGGCAATCATTGCGTCATGGAAACCTTGAAATCTGGTAATGTGATAATAAAGCCTGACTAAGGCTTACAAGTTATCCCTGTTTCTGGCATTGGTTTATTGCCAAACAGGGTACATGCAACGCACACGAGCCCGCTCTAGCTTACCCTTCTTTACACTGGGTTATGTATTCAAGTCGTTCACTGATGATGGGCTAGCGGAGCAGAAGATTTCTAACTACTACAAGATCAATTTAGTGATATGAATCGATCGATTCAGTAGTTATCAATATTGTTCATAGCAAATGTCAGTTTGGGTTTTAGTCACAGATGAACGTAGGATCAACACGGACGTTTGCGATGGCATTTCGAAATGAAAGGGTAGACCCACAAGTCGGGCTTTTCAGAATTATAGTGATCACATTCAGTCAAGTTGTCTTGATCCGTCTAAACATATTGTTCAGCCCAAAATGTCACGTGCCAGGCTAACTACGGTTGCCACAGTATGTGTCATCATATCTTGATTTGTTGTACAGTTATGGGAACAGTAGTCTTGTTTTCGTGAGCACACGGCAGAGCAGAGCAGCTTAATGAAGGTTTCTCATTTTCACCAAGTTCTTGAAATTTAAGTTGCAAAAACGAGTTTCATACGGGAAGGAGCTTTTTACAGCTGTTATCGTCACTTAGCCCTATATCATAATAAAGGCTGTGACAGATTGGCCCGAACACGTTAGATTGGAAAGTTTATTAACACTGGTACCAACCAGCTGGTTCATCACAAACAAGAAAGACAGGAACCTTGCACGATTTCGCGGGTAACTGGCCTGCCATACTACTCGAAACGGCCACATCTAAACGTAATCAGTTATGCACTTCCACGTTAGTTACCGGGATTATATAGGCGTTCTCGTCTCTGTTGTATTTCAGCCGGTCACGTGACTGTATTGACCGCCAGAGAGACCACACAGAATCTCTGTTTAAGAGAACTGAGTAGATTATTGTAAGGTCGATATATCAGTGTAGACTTTTGTTCCCGTAGTAGTCATTAGCACAATTACGAATGGGTCCCTTTCTGCTGATAATGATGCAAGGGCAATAAACAAATGGCCCTCGTTGACCGTTAGCAGTGTCTAATTTGCAGGGAGTTTCTGGTGGTTTCACCGGGGGGTTGCCCTTCACTTTACCTGCCCATTTGTTAAGTTCGGTCAACGCTAGAAGGCAGGTTCTAACAGAGGACTCAAGGTAAATTCATCTGACGAGCCCTAATGAGGACGAAACCCGTAGTGGGCAGTCCAGGTTTTCGATTGACGTTGTGGGTATTGTCGTTCCTAACAGGTGGATAAATCAATCGATCGGGACATTTACTGAGTCATCGTTTGAGGAGTCGGCATACCAGTCACATCGCTCAAGCGTGAATACGTTCGTCTGTACAGATGTAAAAATCAGATGCGTCCAACTTGCGCTCATGGAGTAGTGAAAACAAGCTCGCCTCGCATGTCAGATGTCCGGAGTTCAAGCCCCGCACTGCTGAGCCAAACTCGCGTCCAGTGCTTCCTTCTTATGTATGGACTCATCAGAATAATTGTGCCAGCATAGGAGCACAACAGTTCAAAATAAACATGATGACAACATCAGCGAATCTCGCAATAATCCTACTTCCAGATTCAGTGACAAACTGGGCATATGTGGAATGAAACGTCCACTTGGAAATTGAAATAATTTCCACAAGAGAATTCGATATTGGTGTAGAATTCGGTTGGAGAATATCATAGACAAGAAGGTCATCAATATCACGCCGACGACACGGCGATCGGCTAGCGCCTGATTACTGAGCGCTTTGATATACGAGCACAAGACAAACTTGCAGATACGTGGGAACTTCGCAGGCGAGCTCAAAATGGGGCTGTTGATGGTTTTTCACTAGAATTTTCTGAAGAATATCAGGCTGAATAAACCCGGTGCTACCTTTACAACACAGCCTCAGTTTGTAAAAGTGTTTAATCTGACAGGTGTCAACTAGCGTGCTGGTGATATCAACAAAGTAAGGGTGACTCAGAACGAAGAATACATTCAAAGGACTAAGAAGTCCCCATTCAGTGATTTAGTGAACACATCCCGTGGCACAGGGATGAGTAATGCCATATCATGTCCAGGGGAAAGTTTTACTGATTAATGATCAGGCACTCATGGCGAAACGATGTATTCTTCAGCTACTGTCCGGGAGACTGCGAGATTTAAGCTCCATGGAGACCGTGAGACGTGCACTACTCGAGGTTCTCAAAAAGAACCAAACAGTCCTACGGCTTTCCAGTGTATACTCTACTTGCAGGACGAGATCTTGATTGGAAAATTCTAGAATCTCTTCATGCCACAAACACCCAATCACTTTTAAATGGTCGCCTTTCTTTCGCCTTGCAAATTACGAAGTGCAAAGTTTCACCTGATCAGAAAGAATGGTTTGGAATGATAATTGCTGTCCGGTTTAAGGAGAATGACAGAGCTGATCGATTATATGGTACCATAGTGTCTACATCTTGAATAGTTATATCACCTTTTTGTGGCAGGCAACCCCTCCCCATGCGTGTCTACCGTGTGCCGCGATAGCATGACAGATTTTCTCGGTCGATTATCGGTTCACAATTGTCATGGAAAATTTAACTTTGGTATGTACAAAACTTATGTCAGCGGTTCCATTGGTCCCTAGTTGAGACACATACACTACCACACCCGTGAAACATCTTCTTTCGAACTGCAGCCGGGTGCTGTCCAGTCTTTCCCGATACCTTCAAGCGCTGATTGGTTACTTGGTCGATCCACATTTTTGCGCGGCATGTGTGGTTCCATCCTGCGTGCATCGGCGCTTGTGTGACTGCGTAACACGCGCATCCCAACCACACTAGTCGGCATAAAGCCCATTGTTGTGTTCAGAATCGGTATTTTTGCCAACAACAGTGTGTTGTCACCCTCAATTCGGCTGTTTCGTCGTCTGCATATCCCATTTTAATCTTCTGACCAAGGACCCGACTCAGTTAACGCTTCACAACCACCATCACAATGGAGCACATAAAGAAGAAGATGCAAGCCATGAAGTTGGACAAGGAAAACGCAGTTGATGAGTAAGTTTCGATCGATTCCGTATCCACAGGATCGGTTTTCTGTATTAAGAGGAGCGTATTCAATCCAAAGATAGTGCAAAAATGCCGTGTATGAAAGTCAGCAGCAGTGTTTTGCTGATTTCTTCAAAGCACTGCTTTGCCAGCTTGGTCCAGCAACCGTAATTTACAGCCATAATTTGCAGTTTGAACTTAGGATTTCTGAATATTTTAAGGTGCAGACCCGTCCACATTGTCACTAAGTTTTCTCTTGCCGAATGGGGATGGACACTGACTTGGATCGGGTTATAAATAAAATGAATTGTTCAGCTACAACACCATTTATGTGCCTAGCCGCCATGTAACCCGAAGGAAACACGTGACTGGCATACTGCCAGGTTACCCGAGCCTAGACAGGGGAAGTCGAGATGTAGAGGCCGGGTTCGAACCACAGACCTTCCGGTCAGTAAATTCGCGCTCTAACTTAGCCTGATCCTGTTCAGTGTTACATATATACAAAGTACTGGAACGTATTTGCGTACCTATGACATCCTTCCAAATGCACTATTTGGTGAAGCGATACAGAAAAGAAGCAGGCTAATCAAGTAGTGCTGCATGTGGAACAGGCCACACCACCACCAGACAACAAGAATCTAAATTAACTAGACATTTCATCAACTTCTCAGTGGATATCAGCTTTCCATTCGCATCTGTAGTTTACGGGTAGGTCGCTAGAGGAATCAATGAAATGAAGAGTGATTTCTCACAGTGTTACGTTTCTGGGGTAACCTACTTCAAGCTTTTTCCTTCCACTCGGATGAATGATCTCCACCAACGTGGTTTAGTACTGTCGAAGGAATCCAGGTGAAACAAACATTCTGACATCTGAGAGAATAGAAACGTTAGTTTACGAAACATATGAACCCATTGCAGATATCCTCACCCGTATTTTTTTCAGTTGTTCATCAGTCTTCCTCTATCTGTGTGATGGTCAACCCTATGGGTGAAAACCTAAGCACGTTTTTGAATTTGAACCATTTATAACGTGCATCGGGCGTGTGGCAGACGCAATCGTGTGGTCGGTTGTCTCAAGGTCATCCACACAGGGCTGGATTGGTACAGTGAACTAATGACGATTTGTAAATATCGATCAGTATGATACATCGTGTGATCTTATTTCCGAAACAAGTTTAGGAAATGCGTTGTTCTTGTTGTTGAAGTATGATGCGGAAGACTGGGATACATTAAATTCCGGACGAAAAACTCAGTTTGTGGGCCTTCATTCGGAAGTTCACACAAGTAACAAACCAATGTGTAGACAGTCGACTGATTGTACCAAACACAGGCGAAATTTCTGGCCTTATAAGAGATTATATGCTGCTTTATAGGTTAAAACTAATCCGAATTGAGCTTCTAGTGTGATAGGATTATTGTATCACCAAGTCAAAAGGATCAGGAAAAATAATTCCATAATCACGTAGATAATAAACCAGAGTAACTCTTCAGCCGATTTTGAAGGAGCACCTTTTCAATGAGTTGAAAGTCTGGTTAGAACGGGTTCTGACCACTTGGA
This sequence comes from Opisthorchis viverrini, assembly GCF_000715545.1. NCBI lineage: Eukaryota > Metazoa > Platyhelminthes > Trematoda > Opisthorchiida > Opisthorchiidae > Opisthorchis > Opisthorchis viverrini. Next base: position 2,176,956 of record NW_008751691.1, on the reverse strand, counting down.
GGTTATGAAGTTTGTCCTACCTAAGGTGAGTTACCATCAGACGCCTGACAATCAGTATTGGCGAACACTGTGAAGTTGACATGAGTCCAACGCTCCGATGAATGCGTTAGGCGCAATTACACGAGGCTAAAACCATGTATGTGATTACTTCCTACAGATAGACCGCTAACACAACGTGGCGTATTTGTATTTCAATTTCTCCACTATATATATATATATATATTGTGATATACATAAGCTACTTTTAATCTGAGTATTATTCAAGTAGAGGCTCGGCCCCAAAAGAAACCAAAATAAAACAGATTTATGGGTCTACGAGAACCACTCCCAGTTTACAAATTTCACGAACGTAAGAATCATTAAATGAACGTTCTATTGGGATTCTTAGAGAAACTTTCAGCTATATGGGACTGTTTTAGTTCTTATTCGGGTTAGACAAACCATTTGAAGGTCTTTTCTCGCAGTTCCTGCAGTTTCTCTGGATATCTGAGCCTGTATCTCACTATTTCTTGAACTATGCGATACATCTGACAAAGTCTCCGAATTGGTTCGCCGTCACACAACCATCCCACCGCAACTTGCGAAGTAGCACCATTCCGATCCTTTCGGCGCTTCCAACGCCTCCTGATCTTGACAACTGTTCAGCCGTCTGTTCACCAACTTGCGAGCACCATTCCGATCCTTTCGGCGCTTCCAACGCCTCCTGATCTTGACAACTGTTCAGCCGTCTGTTCAGCGAAGAAAGTAAGTAATTGCCACACGGCAATTATTGGGAACCATATATAT
>NW_008751691.1:2142623-2172074 GCF_000715545.1 Opisthorchis viverrini | reverse complement strand
TATATATATATATATATATATATATATATATATATATATATAAAATGGCCATTGCAGTTATGGAAATGTGATAATTTCACCTTCTGGGTGGTTGAAGGGGTTTCACTTAAGTTATTTTACTTTGAATCTTTGATTCAACTATCTTGGTCCCAAGCAAAAGGATTTAAGGGGTTCCCTCAGAAGAACGAGTGATTCAAGACTCACATGTTTGGCTGTATGGAGTCACTTTTGCTCATCTACGGAGAGACTGAATCACTGAGTACAATAGATGTGTTTGCAATCGTATTGGACTCATAGCAATATCAATTCTTCTTTGACTGCGCTGTATAATTTGTCGAAGGTCACGGTAAACATTTGGGCGTTTGGAGTGTGCGAGTTTTAGGGTCAGTCTTTTCTAATTTCTCCTTTATCGGTGATAACTCAATCAATCATCCCCACTTTTCGGGTTTTGTCTTTGAGATCTTGTCGTTCTTCTTTATCAGTGACCATGCCCTGTGGCATTTAGAACCACAGTACTCATGTGCCTGACTGAAAAATGAGGCAGAGAGGGGTTATTCTATGGTCAACAGTCTTGTTTTTGACAACGACTTTTTATGTCAAATTTATGAACCGTTGTAAACTTTGGCACTGCTAACTTACCGATAAAGACATCTAAGTCAAATCAGGCCCAGTATTGTCGTGAGATTCTGCAGACTATGTGCTTGCTTGGCCAGCGAGCAGGAACATCAAGGAACTCACAAAGATTATCGCCAGCGTTCTGCTTCCCCATGAGAACATATCAATAACATTGTGAATTTGAAAGTACCTTATAGTCGGTTGTTTATAAAGAGAGGAATAAAGGAATACACAGAAAACACCACATCAACTATTTGCCTTTCCGAACGTTCTGTGCAGTAATGTTCTATTACCCCCAATTCGTGATCTTATTGTCCTCGCGTGACGAAATCTTCACCTGTTCCTAGTTTTTTGTACAGTAAGTGTTGTAAAAGGCCTGACATCATCCCATGATTGTAGGAAACTTGCCCAAGAACTGACTAGCTTTCGTTAAAAGTTGCAAGTCTCTGGGTACCAGAAACACTGCAACCTGACTTACCCCACCGGTTCGTTTCACAGTATGTCAGCGACTACGGAGCACAACTCATACAACAGGGCTCCTGCCAATGTTTCTCTTGTTCTTGCAGATTTGTGATGAAAAACGCATCATTTCCATGTGAACTTTCCTAATTCGGCTCAAGGATCCCTCAACACTATAGCTCTCAAAATGTTTCGGGGGGTTGTATGCTTCAGGTAAAAGTTTGCAACCCTCTTCTTGCCTGGAGTTTGGGATTTTTGTCTTCTTGGTTTTGTACGAAATACGACTACATTCCAGATTTCATTTTGATTAATTGTTCGGATAGTGCGCTGCTTGAGGTTGCTTTAACTTCAAAGTAAGCCCTGGCATTAGGGCTCCGAAAACCATAAAAGTTGTCTAATGATGATTCCTTGGTTCGTCAGCCTTCCATCCTGTTCTCCACGGTTCAGTTTTCGCACGGTCGGACCTCGTCTCACGTCCGTCTTTCAGAGGCTGATGATAACATTATGATGCGCTCACATGCGGTCAGTCATCGGTGATGGAATTGCGAAATCAGGTGATACGAGTGTGTCTGCACCTGAGCTAGTTGTTTGGTAACCCCAACGTGCCTCAGCGGATCGGCGCGTTTGCTGGTGTGTCATCAGTAGATGGGGGTACCCAAATTCCTGCACAGTTTTCCAGGTTAACTCAGTAACGACGAGGGTATTTGGGGGGGGGGCAACCCCACAACCTATAATAGGAGATTCGATTTGGGTGCATTTGATCTGCTCAGCGTTACTCACTAGGCTTCACCAGTAGTGTGTCTTCCATTTGTTGGGTGCATTTGATCTGCTCAGCATTACTCACTAGGCTTCACCAGTGGTGTGTCTTCCAGCTATCATTGATGGCTTTCATCGGACTACAATATGCACGTGGCCTTTGCGCAAAGTGTCACGCTCTCCATTCCGTGTGCAGTGATTTCTGATGCATAAATGCACCACAAACAGATTCCCACAAATCGCAAAAACATCTTCGATTTGAGGTTACGAATGCATGTGTAGTTCTCAGAGAGGTGGATCCGTTTTCATGCGGTGCCAAAATTCTTCACACCTGACCACCGAGTCGTCCGACTACCTGAGTTCCTTTTGATCAATTACTGTTGGCTCATTATTTCAACGTCGAATGAAGAGAATATTTTGGCATACATTTCTGACGCATTCTGTGCAATGAGGAAAAATAGCCCTACTTTATCAGAATTTTCTTTACTGACCTTGAAAATGAAGCTCCTTGGTGAAAAACATAACATCATTACCAATGGTTATTTCATCGGGTTTAGTCCGGCTTGAAACCCAAAAAGAAGAAAACGAGTATTTGACATTTGTTCGCCTACTCGTAACATGGATATTTCCAACACTCTATAAACAATGGGGTGATTTCATTTGAACTGTCCCCAAAACCTGTCGTATCGTTCAGTGTCTCGCTTTTGCTAACGTGGTTGGGTTTAGCTTGGAGGGAAAAGATAATTTCTGAAATCGGACGATCTATTTTTAATTTATCCAATGTGATCAAGTCAGATCCTTCATGTGCAGTAAGGGTGAGTTGAGGTTGCTTTCATTGCTATCAGTTTGTTCTTATTAAGAGTCAAAAGATTGGTTCGGATAACGGGAACTAATGAATGCTGGAGTTTTTTACTTACCACTGCTGCAGACAGTAGGATCGAAACACTTATTTTGTGTTTAATTGACTGGGTTCGAGCCCGGGTTCTATTAACATTACGGAGTCCGACAGAGGTTTGGGTTGTGTACGTACTGCCACTGTCTGTTCACTTTATTTGCTTCACCTTCATTATTTCACCTTGCGTCGTTCCGGAGTAACCACGTCCATTCCAGTCAAATTAGCCAGAAACCAGAGAGATGCACCATTTCGCCATCTAATTCATAGTGGCTCGGGCAACACAAAATAGCAGGTTTGATGCGCCAGCATGTGTATCACATATATGCATGCATATACATTTCCACAAATGTACCCATCATATATGGGCGAGATGGCCTAAGTGGTTAGATCGCGAATTTACTGACCGGAAGGTCCGTGGTTCGAATCCGACCTCCGCCTCTCGACTTCCCCTGTCTAGGCTTGGGCAACTTGGCAGTATCCCAGCCCTCGTGCTTCCTTCGGGTGGCATGGCAGTTAGGCACCGGAAGGGTGCCACAGCTGAACGCTGTTCTATCATATACACCATACATATGCACCATATCATCATGCCATATACATCACACATATACATATAAATAAACATACATACATACATACATACATGTCACGCACATGCATATACGTCACATATCATCATGCACTGCAATACAAAATGTAGGCCTTTAGTGACTAGTTTGGTAATTTTCGGTAGGCAGCTTATGTATCCTATCATAAGTGAAACCGAGAATTTACATGAATAATACTTCTTCAAAGGGTATGAGAACGCCAGGTCAGAAGCGGGCGTGACAGAAACGCTGGACGATCACACCATGGTGCAATTCAACCTGATACTTTCTTCTCAAAACCGTTTCAGATTAAGACTGCTCTAGTGGTGTGTGTGGACAACATTGTGACACGTGCCTCACTACCGCAAGATGAAGGCATCTGTCAGGTTACTTCCGGGTTTATAGAAGTCTGTATAGGTGTACACTCACTGGGTTAGTATGCTCTACTATCCTCTGGGAGCAGGACTACGAGTTGACGATACTAAAGCTTTCATGTGGTGAAACCGAGGCTAACGTGGAGAGCAGGAACCAGTGGATTGTTCTGCTTGGCTGTTCCACCCTCTCAGCCAGTTACGCAACGACCGTCCGTGTTCAGTGTTCCAGTGTCTTGATGTACGCATCACCGCACTGGTGGCCTTTTAGTTCTGCTAATCTGATTATTCTAGATGGGTACTTTTCGATTGGTGTGCATACCATACCACTTAATGCATGCACCATTCTTGAAAAAATTTCGGGATTCATTCACACTGGGGCACTTAACCCGCTGACAGAAAAGTGAAGTTATCATCAAAATCACGGGTAGCCGTGAGATTTTTCGCGGAATAGATATAGAAGACTAGTAAACCACGACCATTCTATCCAAAGTTGGAAAGTCATCAAAGCCTGCAAAATGCGTTGAAACACCAAAGTAAAGCTGAGTTTTTGGTAGAAAGAATTTAAGGGGCTTTGAGGTGGTTCATTTTATTAACTTCTTCCGGGATAGAATGTCCGTTGTATGAGTATTCCGTTAACCACCTAGCAGGTCTATTCATACAGGGGGTTATGTATTGTATGCAGCTTGCAGTGTATGAATGTATTGGTAGCTGAGGGGCGCTGTAGATAAGGTGGCTGTTAGTATGTTGACCGGGAGTGGCATTATACTTGTGAACGTTTCGTCTCACATGGTGTGCTTATCATAAGACTAGACTGAAAACAAATGGTTTGCGTCGGATCCGATCGTGACTCATCTTGAATCATGGAAAGTTTTCATAAAATGAGTCTTATCTAGAAATTCACACTATACCATTTCGGTCGCTCTCATCCGGTATGGTCATATGGGATGGCTTAGTTGAGTACATCTGGAAGAGAATGGTGCCGCAGAAACGCAGGACTTCTGTGCACATTAAACCACCCGTTTTGCTTCTGAACCCGACCTTTCCCCTTCGACTTTTAGTAGTTGGACTTTAACCGGCCAAACATTCTCTAAGATACACCCACAGTCACGAAGCACAGGATACCCTCACATCTATTGTCATTTGTATCCCTTTGGGCTTCATAAATGAATCTCTGTTTAGAATTTTACATCCGATTTCTACTCGCCCCACATCAGTGCCCACCTGTGCACATCCACAGCCCACAATGTTGCGAGAAATCAGACGATTACAAACATAACTGGCTGTCATCGCTGTCCAAGAAAACAATGACCTTGTTTTTTTATCATTCTCCACCGTCTACTTCGCTTGTACACAAAACCAAACACCCACAGACGTCAGCATGGATGATCGGGGTTTGTATTTGCCCCATTCACGCCTTCCCCAACTCCCTCCCTCTAGATATTTAACACACAAGAATGTGTTTGTGCATGTTATTGCATCTGGAGGCACTAGGCTGTGTTGCTGGCTGGGCAATGATGAACTGTAGTAACATACGTGGAGGTGGGTGTCCCCACGGAATCGTTATGTATCGCCGGCACAGCATCGTCTTATTCGGGACACGAAACTGATTGGTCGACCAGACAGATCGATCAGCTGATTGCCGGCCACAATTCACCTGGCGCAAGCTATAAGGACGTACGGTGTAATACCCAAATATGTGTACACGGTTTGGCTTTTAGAGAAGTCCGACGTTTCGGGAAACCTTCATATTTCTTCACCTACTATGGAGCATATCAAGAAAAAGATGCTGGCAATGAAGTTGGATAAGGAAAATGCAATCGATGAGTAAGTGGGAAGTCTTGTATTTTGTGTGGAATTCCTGCTAGTTGCTACTGGTCTTTCATGCCACGAGAGAATGTAGCTCTGCTTTACATGCATCAGTAAATGAGTTGAATTCAGCGATTTGGGCTGCGAGCTTCCAAGACGGTTGCTAACCTTGGATGTCTTGGAAGGGGTCTTGAAAAGCAGGATGCCCAATAACCTGGACACGATAGTGTGATGGATTTCATTTAAGACTACAGCACACCAATATTTTTATAGGTCAGGCATGGAAAACGAGCCATCGCTTGTGTTTGGACCGTCTAGCCCCTATGTACTTTGCGAAATAATATTAGTGGGAGCACTGCGCATCCCAGTACTCTCCACATTTTCAACACGCATCAATCAGGGTAGTTGTTTAATAGACTGATGATTGAATCTTACTTTGTAAATAGAGAAATCCTGAGGCTTTAGGTTACAGTAAAAAAAGTCACTCCACTCTTCTTATCGACAGACCCAGAGCGTGAGATGTGCACAGATTTCGGCGTGAATGCTCTAGCATCAGACTTAAAATATTCTCGATGATAAGTACCACACATCGATGAATTATGCTCTAGTTTTTTGTGTCATTAGACATTTTTGCATACCAGTGTATGGGAAATCATCGATAAGCCAGTCAGCCACTCAGTCAATCAATTAATCAATCAACCAACCAGCCAACTAACTAATCAAGTCGATCATTTAACTAGTCAATCAATGAATCTATCTACTTGCATGTGGTGGTTTTTGCGGGAGGTGTATTGTTCAGTCTCACATCACTCTCGTTTTGAACAGTCGTCCTCCTGTCCTGGCGCAATTATTCATTTGAATCCACACCAACGACTGTTCAAAACGAGAGTGATGTGAGACTGAATCTATCTACTTATTTGTTTACACGCTTGAAAACATTGATGAACGACTCTGTGACCAGTCTCTTCAAATAGGAACCCGGCAATATCAGGGGACTTCATTTCTGAAGATACAGACGTCATTATTCAACTTGATTGCACGTGAAACACAAAGCCAAGCCAGAAAAACGTCTGTCACATGGAATGATGAACAGAAAAAAGGTGGTTCAGTTATACTCAAAAATGCATTTTGAACAGTCCTTGGTACGACCTTGGTACGGCAAGAGAATAGAGGAGGAAATTTACAGGAACTGAAGTCAGAATCGATGGTTTTCCAGATTACACTTGTGAGGCCGAAAAATTGTAGTCCATTTCTAAACTAGGAAGGGTTGTAACCGACTAATTGCTCTTTTCCGGGAAGCTTAATTCTGAGGCTGTTCTGCATACATGTGTTGACAAAACCTACTCACTCTCATGTCCTTCTCGTCTGAGCAGCCGTTCTCCTCTCCTGGCGTACTGGACTCGCGTTTCGCTCTCAGTATCGTTTATAAAAACCTGTCTAAGAACTGATGACCGTGGTACCGTTTCGTTCGACATGTTAGAAAGCCTTCTGAGTCCATCAAATAACGTTTTGTCGAATAGATTTGCATGCAGACCGTAATTGTAGCTCTAGTGAAAAGAATATTGATTTTTAGTCACTGAAACAATGCCGGACATATCAGTTCAATTACAGTGCAAATCCAGCGGCAAAAGCGAAATCTGGCGGGAGGAGGGACGGGCAATTTTGTCCTAACAGTATTGTGTTTGTGAGGTCTTGTGGATCAGAAACCGGTTGCTGCGAGACAACTTCAAGTGAATGTTACTGATTTTGTTCAACAGCAGACAACAATGATTAGACGCAACTCTAAAATAACTAAACAAGGGGGCAGTTTAGTAAAAAAATCACCTACAATGCTTTACAGTTCTGTTTTTAGCTAGCAAATGTTCTAAACGCTGGACCCATGCTATCGGCTGATTGGTACAAACTTTTGTGACTCACTGCGGGTGTTAAAGCACAGGACAGTCTGTGAAAGATCCATTCTGTTTGAGCCTCATTTCTTGCTTAGACTAACCATCCATCACGTGCTGACGCATGACAGAAGAAAGGAAACTGCAAACGTTGGACAGCTTTTTGGTACTGTTTTCCCTGGTAGTCATGAATTACTAATGTCTTCGGTCGGAACCCCTTGGCATGCAATTCAGACCCATAAAAAATAAGGTCATGCTTCTGGATATTCAGTCATCAAAAAACGTACCACGGAAAAGAAACCAAAGTTCTGAAGCATTCTACGTATGTTGTGAGTCGTATTAGCTTCAGTTGTAGTGCGGCGGGTAAGGTCGACGCACGAATCCAAAAGGCTTGGGTTGTGTTTGCTAATTTAAAAAATCTATGGTGCCAAAGCGGTCTAGCCCTGCATCTCAAGAAACATGTTCATCAGGCACTTTACGGGTTGATTTGTTGCGTAACAGTGCGATGTGGCCACTAAGAGAAACCAAAATGAGACAACCCATCAAAACCTTTATCCAATACCAGGAGTCGTTTTGGTTAGGCAATGTGTTGCGCACTTCTCATCATCGTTTGTCGAGAAGAGTACTGTTTTTCATGCCCACTTCAAAGCGAAACAAGTAGAAATGTTGTCAGTATGACCGAGTAGAAGGGAATAGATAGGGGCCGTATTGAACCCGTACATATCTGCGTTTTTACTATATCTGATTATAGGATGGATATAGCGAGTTTATGCGCATTGTCCAACTGCTTTTTTTGGGGGGGTAGACTTTAAACTGACTAACTTGCTGATGGTGCTCATTAGCCACAGCGGATGATGGTAGTCTAGTTCAATTTCCCCGTTCATGGTTAAATGCATCATACAGCAAAACAGTGAGTTTTCAGTCGAAATTTTTATTACCCTCATGACTTTTAAAGCTTAAGTAGGGCGGTCACCGCAGTACTAAGAGCATCAACAGCGCTCTCGGCTGACAGCCTCCTCGTCAGTAGTTATTCTACGGTTTTATCGGTAGCTTCGATAACCCGTCTTTGTTCTGTGATCTCATCATCATTTTTTTAATCAACCGGATTGCTACAAAAATTGGGGTGCCCGTTTGGCTTAACAATCACCAGGTTTCCTAGATACTTGTAAACATCAGCAGTTGTGCGGTTACGGACTTACGAACTATGTCATTGTCATCACTCGATGCAATGCATTCGATTATGGCATTGTTCCAATATTTCTGTGTTTGGACATCTCTGCTACTTAATAAGACTAGGCCTGGTCACTTCTTAAGTTTACCGAGGGTACTGTAGTGCACTTACCTATTCAGACGTGAAAGATTGTGAACGAACTGGAGGGAGGACACTCGAAGTAGTGCACATATATATTGATAAGAACGGTGAGGAGGACACTGATAAGAAAAATTTGACAAGCAAGCGACCGCCAAGGAGAAAGATGAGAGTGTATACGCACTCCATTGTCTACCTCATAAAGATCAATCGGTTTGATGTGATGTGATGCGTTGCAGTCTCAGTGTATTGCGTTTGATAGCGTACACTTCGTTGACGTGTGAGGTGAACGTAGATGGTTCTTGCGTAGACGTGCCTCATAAGCTTGCTGAAACCTCTTCTACAACCCAAGACCGGTCCCGTCCTTCTTGGGGATCGTCAAGTATATGTAGTCCCCGAGTTTCCGTCAACCTTACAGTTTACTGGAATCCGAGTTGGACAAAATTCGTCAAAAACTCCCATCTGTACACCAACGATAAACGAGAGATTCAGCTTGATTCGTCATTTAGGTGGTTCTTCTCTATTTTTCCTGCCTTAGAAGTCTGTTGTAGCTACTCTTTTTGGTTTTCTGTGGACGCGAATTCCGACCATCAGATAACTGTGAATCAACGCCATTTCCAGAAGAACTGGTCAAAGTAGCTAGACACTAAACGGTCCTGTGAAGTAGTGTGAGATAGTCTGAAGCGCTCCAAGTATGGTACTTTTGTATAGCGAATGCAGCTGTTCCAGTCGTAATTCCAATCGGACAGCGGGAGCAGGAGAATGAATTTGCAATAATGTGGGCAGCTCTTGCACAAATGAGAGTTTTACAGGTGATGTGAAAGCAGACTCTACGCTGGCCGTGCGGCAGGAAAGCACGAACCAGTCTTGTTTGGTCAGTGGACTTCCGGTACTCTATTTAACAGCACTGTTTCACCGGTTGTGTATTTTGTCTCCCATGGTTGTTTCACGACATGAAGCTGACCTAGTTTTTGTGTAAACATCTGGGATCCTTCATTTACAAACGGGCTTCCGTTGCCTGTACGAAAATTCCCGACATACCGAACTGTACTAACACATGAAGTTTCATTTACCGAAGTCTTAGTGCTGGCTTGATCAACTGGATGTATTTTGATCCACATTGACTAGGCAGTAATTGTCAGGAAAACACGTCATTGGGTCCACATAATCCGCTTGAAGCCCTTGATATGTTCCATCTGGCCAGTTGTGGTGACAGTGTTATCGTGCAAACACTTTCATTCTGGTGCGTATAGGATAGTTTGCGCCATTCATATGGTGGAGAACAATGGAGTATACAACCAGCTCATTAACTCACGTAAAACGCTCTCAAATCATATAGCTAGCCTTACTGCCTGGAGACCTTCCGTCGTGGATAACATCTATCCAGGTGTTGCATTGGCTTGACTTTAGTTTGCTTCCAAATCACTGATGGAACGCCAAAGCAACTCTGAATAGCAAAAGATAAACAGAAATAAAGTGGATCATTAGGAATAAACAATTAAGCCACCCTTTAATGAACTCAAATGCTTCCGAATGCAGGTACCCTCAGGTCCGTGGATATCCACATACACCAATTTACTGTAAAAGGTTTTGAGATGACTCTAGGATTGTGAGAAGGTTTGATAAATCGATAAAGTTGTGTTTACTTATTAGGAATTGTTATACCAAGAATATTCAGGACAACCGGGATAGCAAATAGACCCACTGAATAACTTAGGCGTTCCGGAACCTTTGAGATGTTTGCAGATGTTTGGTGCCTACATCGTATACACGAACCCAGAAAATATTCCTTGCCGGTAACGTGATCTAGGACGGTTAGATTGCCATTGTTTTTGGTAGTTTTATCTTATATGCATGGGTTGCCTTAGGTGGACCGAAGTCTGCAGTTCATGGTGATCCACAACCGTTTTATTCTGTCGGTTCCAGACAGAACATGATAGCGCTTTGGGAATGTCGGGAAATATAGAACCGAACGCTTTACAAGTCTTGTCATTCCGTAAGCACTTATTCCAGACGCATATTCCGGATACAAAAGACATGTTGTGTACTTATGAAGTCTTGTACTTATGAATAACAAGCCCAGTCATTGATCAGAACAATGGTGGAACAACCGGTGAAAGGCCATAGGACAGGACAACCAACCAGTGATACCCAGACGTCAGAGCTTTTAACGGTACCCGTACAGAACCTATCTTTGCACACAACCCCGCAAGTTAGGAGAAAACTTTAGAGATGCAGAATTTTCCACCTTCAGTCTCCCTCCAAGCAAACACCAACCCCAGTATCAACAAGAAAATTCTTTGTTTCCGTTACTGACCCCTCCACTGTTCACCAAGAAACGTCGCAATAGAGATCCTAATGCCTTCATCTGTATAATACAGACATAAATTAGTCGACTATCGCGTTAAAACGTTGGTCACCATATCAGTAAACATTTCATGATCGAACTTGGTCCACTTTGGCAAGTAATTTGGCACACAGTTTCAATATGAATCACAGGTTTTTGGACCTTGAGATCAGGACAACGTGGAGCTTGCTTTCATTAATTTGTCTGGTTATGGAGTGGTGGGAGTGTATTTCATCTCATTCTTATTTGATTTTGTCCAAATAGATAGCATTTGTAGTGATGTGCGTAACAGGCTGATACATTCGTTACGTCGCACTTGTTTGTCTCAGATATACAGTGGCGATGTTCAGCCAGGACATTAAAATCAGCCAAGTTAGAAAATCTGTCTCATACTCAAAAAACCGCGTGAAAGATGCCAATACAACCAAATTGCTCGTTTGCCCATTTCCTTTGCAAGGATTCATCCTGGCACCGCTTGAAAGGGAATTGTCCCATTGAGAGACTACCAATCGCCATTTAACCAAAACGTCTGGCAACTGAGTTCGTTCCAGGCTTTGAAATGTTACTTTTTTATCTTGAGCGAGTGAAAAAAAACAACCTCAGAATGTCAGCGAAATACACTCATTTGAAAACTAATTTGGTTTTTCGAGAGACTCACCTGGAACCCAGCTGAATCTCTCGGTTTAGATGTCTCCCGGCAACTGAATGTGCTGTACCAGGCCGCCTCATGTTTGAGTCGCTACGATATTCGAGATGTCGCGATACATATACATTTTCGTAATGGACTACTCATAAGGTTGCTGAAAACTTCTCCTCAGAATGTGTGTGAGTGCCCCCGTGGATATTTTGAATACAATAAATCCAGATTTAAACCGGAGATCTGGTTCACCACCATGCTGACACTGGTTGTCAGCGTGGCATTACATAAGCAAATTACTGACAATCTCGGCTTGGGCAGTCAGAGCACGTGGCAGCACATCGTGTTACTACCGGGTGTTTCATTTCGCACCGCTAAGGCTCTCGCCATCTCATCTACCTTACCTAATAATAATGCATCTATGCAAAATCCTTCCTTTTAAACAGGGCTGACCAACTTGAGGCCAAATTACGCGAGAAGGAGTTGGAAATGCAAACTAAGGATGAAGAGATTGCAGAAGTTCAGAAGAGAATCCAACAGTTGGAGACTGACAAAGAGAGCGCCCAAACACTGTCAGCCGAAACTAACCAAAAGCTGGAGGAAACGGAAAAACGAGCGACTGAAGTGAGTTGTATTGGCGTCGGTATCTTATTTAACTCAGTAAATGTGATCGCAGTCTGTGGTCATTAGCACAAGTATCTCTACTCGTTTGGTTCTTACTCATTTCAGAGTTGATAACTGAGTCGACAGTCTAGTTCACTCGCTCAGCCTATGTAGGATAGATCTGTAGTGGTTAACGGCCCTATGGAGTCTCTAGTGAACAGAACAAATTACTAATGTAAGCCAGATACAAAGTCACAAGGAGAAAAATCCAAGTAAATCTTGACTCACAGTTCAAAATAGGAGATTCCGTAGTTCCGTATTCCGTTGAACCACTACACCAAGAATAGTTCTATCTTCCTGGTATTCCAGATCTCCGGTGATTGAAATATTAATCCACAAGTGTGAATATACTAGTCCAGTGTTTGTAGCTGAAATGTTTGTTCACGTTTAGTGTTAGTAGCAGTCAATTAGAGCCAACTGGCGGTCACAACAACAGTCACTCAGCCAAAATCTCAAAGTCACGTTGGAGCCAACAAGCGGGCGGTAGCGGTTGTATTTCAGTAAAACAAACTTTTGTACAGCGATGTGACTGATAATGACGGGTAAAAAGAAGATGATACTGAGCATGAAAAAGAGCAGTTTACAAGTACTAAATATCTGTTTGGCACCAGCTTATGACGAATCATAGAGAAGCCAGTTGGCGGAATTCCCTCCTGTTATTTAGTGTTGTCTGCAGTGATTTTTGTTACACCGCAGTAGATGGTTTAAATTCTATCCAAAATAGGTAGGTCCTGAATTTCAACAAGTGTATGTACAACTGGAAGTCTGCAGGTTCGTAGAACTGGACCATGTTTTTTCACGTAGCTGTGAAGTAGTTGCTCACATGCATCATTCAGATGCAAAAGCATGTCGAATAAAGTGTTTTAGGGAAGTATACAAACAGGTGGAGATACCGACTGTTCACGCGAATTTGTATGTCTTCAAGCGGTCTCTATCTAACCTTTAAGAATGATATGTCCGCACCGATTTTTGGGGCACCGTTCGGGAGGAGATCCTACAACAAATACTGCACCTGTCGTGCTGCTTACTGGATCCTGCGTGCACTTGATCGTTCCCTCTAATCACGAAACCTAATGCTTGTGATTTTTCAAAAAGCGGTGGACTACTAGATGCAAATGAACTTTGTGTTGACAGGGAACTCAGCTGAATTTTACCCGAAACTTCCCTTGGTTTTGATATTCTTCTGCATCTTCTGAACGAATATTGGCTCGTGCTTCATGTTCAACTAAGTGTGCTTAACCCTGGTTTGTAGGATGACAAGAAACGTGCAAGTACATTGGGAAATCTTTGGCCGGCGGTTGTTGGCTACCAGCTTCCTGGGGATTTTGAGATTACGTGTCTTAAAAGTGGCATTTGGGAAATTAGCTATTGACATTTTTTGTGAACGCCTGTGTGTCACAGTGGTCACGTTTGCGGTATGCGGGTCGGTCACACCGCATGTCTAGCTTATAATTACACGTACTGTATAAATTTAAACTGAGGCTGACCCAGCTGAGTTCAGTGTACGATAGACGGATTCAGGGCAATGGTCCAAAACTTTCGGGTCTAGGAGATCAGTGGTTGTCTATTGTCAGCTTTTCTATGCTTCATCCGAAATTTAAGTAATAAAAGTGAGGTGTCGAAATGCCTGTCAGTTTTTGTAGCATAAAGAAAGTATTGATGCCCGGTAGAATCACAGTTATATGTACTACAGAGAACCTCTAATTGTCTTACAAAAATAGCTGTGAGAACACTCTTGGGCAAGCGGTTCTACGAGCCGACAGCTCACAAAAAGAAAAGTGCTACCGTATGAATGTGCGTGCACTTACCTTGAGTGGATTACTTTCCTACAGGTTTCGACTGTCAATGTGATGCTTGGCGTGGAACGATGCCGCCGAACCACTATCGAAAACTGAATAAGTTTGGACTAGGTTACCACTGAAACAGAGTATAATCACTTTCAGGAACTTTGGGTGCGCACCCCGATTACCCACAACTGTTTTCTTATTGGGTACGTTCAGCACAGACGTAACCGTTACGTAGCCTGGTGTGGATTGTCAGAGCGACAGTCTGACGAATGGTGCCCATTATCTGCACAATGCTCTCAGCTGCAAACCCTTTACAAGTGGAGTAAAACTTTCTAAAGAAGAATGTTTCTTTTTGTCGCCTATGTACTCAAACCAAAAGCGGCCCCACTCTACCTTCATATTTCTGCAGCTCACCAAATGACGTTGTTCACGGAGGCAACCATGTCTCTGTGTGAAAGGCCTCGTGGAATAATTAAAGCACTACTGAGACCCCGGGATGGCTGAATTGGACTTAAAAGTTTGAAATGGTACTCTTAACTCAAGACCCGATCGCTTTGTTCCATCAGGGGAGCGCCATTACTCTCGAAATTTCAATTCCATTGTGCGAATACTGAGCGCCCTCCTATCCCAACATGCAGGCACACAGTTCAAGCTGGCGCCGACCGTGAACTTCAGCTCAACTTTGAACAGTGTGTGTAAGAGTTCGTCTGGTTCAGCATCCCGGTGGTGCAGGAGCGAGCATATGCAGTCATATACCTCGAAGGTCGCTGGAGATTCCATATTCACCGTCCAGGGTCTACATTGTCCGTTGCATGAAAAAGAGAATTGCTGTCCGAAGTATTCGTCCACCAGGTCGAAACGTCCTTCTTTAACCAAGATGTTCACAACGTACTAATCTACTATGTTTTATCCCACAAGCAATTCCCGGTGGCCGGTTGCACAGCTCAACTGGAATGATCTTTAGGCATTCCAGACTGGGGGGTATTCTGGGACCGACAACGGCACTTTTGCGAAATTCAAGCACTGCCTCTTCCGTTTGGCATCCAGTTCTCGAGTAAACTGGTGGCGCCGCTCCACAGTGCAGAGATATGGCGATATCTTTCCAGGATTATTTCACGTCTGGTGGTGGTGCAGTTTCTAGAGACTTCATAAGACGGTTCTGACAAACCCGTCTGACTTCTAAGCCTCCAGTACTTTACCTGACAAACAATTTGACATTACGGTACGCAGCCCATGGAAGCGAAGTGAGAAAAGATTCTGAATGAACGTGCGTTCGGAGTCCGCACGTGTGTTTCTCCGCACCATCGATACCTGATTAGATTAGATCAGTTTAAGTTCGTATTTGGCACGCTGTTGGAGGACGGAACTTGGCCAGGCGACTTCGGTTACTTCGAGAGTTCGTACTGCGTAGAAACGGCCTTTCGTTAGCACATGTCTGAAGTACTCTTCCACCCTTTTCTACACGTACCGAGTCCACTCCAAGATAATAACCTAACCGAGTCTCAAATGGTCTAGACTGTCTTACTTGTGTGTTCAGATCTCTCGCGGCCACCAGGACACCAGGGATTATAGCTGCCCGCCACAGGGCATTCACAACTGCAGTCAAGTTGTCTTTTATGCTGTCAGGGCAGCAAGAGGGGCAAATACACTGCCCACAATTTCGATTTTTTGAGATTCCTTAACAGATGCTACTAGATGCTCCCCATAGGGGAGAAAATCAGCTAGTAGGCAATGAAATAAAAATCATTTTGCCCTATGCCTTAATGTGACACAGATTTCTACACATCCTACCTACCCGCTTCTGAATCGCCAGATGTGAGCACTTGGAATTTGGTGGAATTACATAAGGCGATTGGCCCCACCACTGGTCGTGGGTCTTGATTTCATGTTTCGGGTACACACCGAGCATCAAAATCAAGCGATCTCACCGTGAGATCAAGAGCATATTGTTTTCCCACTTGCTTCAGAATGCGAACAATAGGAGCGGCCAGATGGACTGTGCGTCGGAGCTTGAAGTTTGAGGTTGAAGCCTGAGGTTGTCACTGCGGGTTGACATGCACATGCTGCCACAACGGACGCAAGACAAAGGGGTTTTCGGCCGCGAAAAATAAGCCTACGAGAAGGGAGCTAATTGTATGATGGTGGGAGAAGTATGTGAGGGGGAAAGATAGAACGTGTCAGTGTTGGCCTGTTTTCGCTTACCCGCCCTGTTTTATACACCGAATAAGCCGACCCGGCCGATGACACTACCCAACGGCTGATGCAGAATGAAATTAGTGGTAGGGGTGCAATTCATGATTTACGTTTGCTGGGATATTACAGACGCTCTCAGACCTGGATGGGGAGATGAATAAGGGTCTCGACCAAAGCCTGTGGCAGGGAAACGGTATTTGGCGGGAAATGCAAGTGCGTTACAATTTGATTGAAATGGCTACCATAAATGTTCCGACTATCAACTTAGTGTCATCGGGCCATTTGGACCTCAAAACACTGACCAAAGTTCGTGGGAGACTGTCGCACGGACAGGTCTCTGTGTGGGCCCACTGGGTTTCGAAGGTTAACAAAGCGTCCCTATATGATGCTGTTAGGTCTTTTCATGATCAATGACTTTGACCTCGTGTGTGGCTTTCGTTAGAAATCGTTGGGACCATGAGCGAGGGACACTCACCAAGATAGCACCATTCTGGAACAGAAGGCCCCTAGGGCCATGTCCCAGAGACATACGATCTATTGTCGTACCATTAGGGGGTGATAGATATACTTTACTATTCAACCATTTTCTTGCAGTCTTAATGGAGAACGTAAAATAGAGGTGTTGTTGTTAAAATGGACACAGACTTTTGTGGAAACACTTATTTGTCTTGGGGAGGGTCAAAAGGGGTTCAATCATTGCCACGAGGGATAAATTTGAAGTCATTCACGTCTAACACACGCGGTTATTTGGCTGGTTGATCCAAGTTGCAGAAAGTGAGTGCCATGGGATCATTCAGTTCGGCAAATATGATGAAGAAACAAGCGTGAATAATATATATATTATACCAGCGACCAGCGATTGTTCACCTGGCGGTTTGCCCATAGTAGTTCATGAGGCGATGTGAGGGTGAAAAACCGGGGGTGCATTACGTGACTTCCAGGCGGTCGTGATTGAACAACGGAATAACGAAGAGGTTCTGGAGAACCGCGTTTCGAATGGAGGAATATGAGGACTTGGCGGTAAAATTATGGCCGCCGGCGGATGTCCGCTCTAAAGCAAGTAGTTGGACTGTATAGAAAACGATCGTATGGCATGGAAGCGCTCTTTGCATCTGACTGTTCTTTGCCCTGTTGGGGTCCCGTGAAACCTCGTTTATGGGGTCGCAGTTTCAGGGCCCTGTACAGTGAAGATGGAACTTCGGAGTGATGTCCTTGTATCGTTTAGCCAGGTTAGTTAGTATTTAAACAGCAAGTGCTGGGCTTGAGTACGGTAGAGACCGTTGTTAACGTAAAGCTATTATGAGCTTCTTCGTCCATGTCATTTGCACCCTCTTCGGGAAAACTGAAACAAATGAGAGGCTTGCATGGGCCACTAAAGCGGATTCTGTGGTCCATTTGAAAACGGGACGAGAAGAACGCGTAACACAACCAAAACGGCAGGTCATTGTGCGGATATTGTGGTGCAAGGCCACCGGGCTTTGACCAACAGAACTATTCTGGATGTGTGGAGGTCGTGAAGCGTTAGGGCTGCTCCTGGTGTAGCTGTAGTCAATTACGGGTGAGCTTGGAAAGCTGACAAAGGGCAGAGAGATCCTGGGTTGGGTTAAGCCTCTTAATGAGTGGGACAGCACTTGAAAGAAAATATTCTTGTAATTTCTACCTCACCACCCTTCGTTGAGGCACCAGCTACCGTCATGCGCTTTGAAACCCGTTGCTGAAGGGATTGAAAGGGCGTTGATGTTTTCTCGACTTGGACAACGCACTGGTCATGGATGGCGACATTCGAAGCTTTGCTAAGACACCTTGCCCTTTCAATTGCTCTAGGATGACCTGAAAGGTTATCCTAGTTAGCCTGAAGAATCGACATACTTGTCGGTCAAACATTATTTGGTTTTCCGAGCACATCTACTTTGGGACGACTTGCTTACTGCAAAAATGGCCCGTGTTATTTTTGAGTAAAGTATACCGGTTTGCGATTGGATGTCATCAGCTATGAGTCTCGCCCAATCATGCGTTCAGAATTATTCAGTACACTCTCAATATCCCCATTTTGTCAACGCCATGTGCAAAAATATCATCCATCAACCCTTGGTTCCGACGACCGCAATGTGGACTAAAGGACACTGATGTACCAGGCTACAAGAACTGCCAAATTAAGAATGACGATGAAGAGCGAAGATCACCGAAATCAAACACTAATTGTTGATAAAAGGGTCGGGGTTTCTGTCAGAGACGTTTGTAATAAAAAAACGACGACAGAGAACCTTCATTTGCCAAGCCTGGCCCCAGATGCTGATACCCTACACTGGGTATGAGAGCATCCAATACTGGCCGAGTGAATTCTTCATTCCAGAGTTATTGGCCAGTGGTAACGTCCTATCTGTACCTGCGATGCCAAGATTTTTTCTGCTGAATCTTCTATTTGGTTTCTCATTTCCCACTGCTGTGTCCGCGTTATCCACTTCAGCCCCCGCTGAAGCACCCAGACTCTGTCTTGGCCTTCGAGAGCTGGGCTAAAGAGTGCGGTTGTACGCTATCCTCTATTTACTTTTGTAACGTCCTATCTGTACCTGCGATGCCGAGATTTTTTCTGCTGAATCTTCTATTTGGTTTCTCATTTCCCACTGCTGTGTCCGCGTTATCCACTTCAGCCCCCGCTGAAGCACCCAGACTCTGTCTTGGCCTTCGAGAGCTGGGCTAAAGAGTGCGGTTGTACGCTATCCTCTATTTACTTTTGAGCTATGGAGCCAGGAGAACCCATTCGTGACACTAGCGTGGTCGCCTGAATTTTTAATATAGGAGTTTGTTGCGGTCCAAATTACCACAACGCAACCACCTAGATATGGGGATCCGGGACTGACGAGAATGACCAGGCAAACTACTCCGGCCGTTGTGCTGAATCCATCAATTTTATGGGCTTTCTGACACAATCACATATATTCGGAACCAGCATAAGCTATCAGAAAGCTATCTGCCTCACTGGATCCAGCGGAAGCTAACGGATCGCGTCAAACCGTTAATCGTTAGTTGACCTTGAGTTTCATTTGACGACCTAAGCTTTTTTTGTCCGGACGCGCATCCTGTAGGCCTCCTCCTTGATCATTCTGCTGTCTAAAGTTTGTGGTACATTTTCCGTTGAGGTGATAGTTTTAGGCATATAATGGCGGATTCTGTTGTGTCAGAGGTGAAGACGAAAATGGTTAATATGAAAATCTTGGTCGACAGCTTGAAAAAGGACCTTGCGGCCAGGAACCGCCAGCTGGAAGACGAAACAGAAAGGCACTCTAAAGTATGTATGCTTGTCACTATACTGATGATCCTGCTTGATATTTTTTGTCGCCGAGTTTATTTATTAAACCCATTCTGCTTTTAGGCAGAGGCTGAGGTTGCTGCTCTACAAAAACGAATCCGCCAGCTGGAGGATGAGCTTGAATCTACCGAAACCCGACTTTCCGAGGCTACACAGAAATTAGAAGAAGCCAGCAAAGCGGCGGACGAGAGCGATCGGTACGTTTTACTTCTTTGTTCTCCATGTCGTTTAGTTTCCTACTCTATCATCCAAGTCCTGAATTATCTAGATTTCAGCCACCTATTTGGAACCCTCATGGTCCCAAACCGTTCGGGACGAATCCAGATTCTTCGTAATTTCTCGAGTGTGTAGTGGTCTCATTGCAAAAGCTCGTGTTATCCACGGTGTGCAAGTTCTGCTTAGCTGAATATTCTTTACTGACTGGAACCCATTTAGTGGTCGCCTTTGCCCAGTTAGGTTAAGTGGTTCCATCAAGATTAATGCACCTCAGCTCGGTTTGTTGCGTCAGCACATGCTCTGGTGGACGACATATCCGAGTCTGAGAATGACAGTTTCTATTGAGATTTGTCACGGCTGCTTCAGTTAGCAGGAAATACAAATCTCGTGATTCTGTTATACGAATGCACATTTCGGTCGACTATATCATGAGGGAGCCCATCTTGACAGTTGATTCGGGATTGATGCTCACCGCATTGATGATATTGAGTGGTCCCTTCATTTATGTGCTCAAAGTAATTTACTTCAAGCAAGTACAAAACTTCGGCACGTGCGTTCATTCTGGTGACTTAGAGGCCACCAACTACAAACCAGCCGTTGACCCAGCTTGATCACGTGAGAGAAGACAAACACATAACTCCGATCATGGTATTGTGCAGGTGCGCGTGTCTATTAGCTTCCTCTTTGGGACAGGGCGGTTGATGCATGGTCATTCAGTTCACCAATTAAAAGCGTTTTGGTAGCCCAACATTACCGAGTTGGCTTGACTGAGAAGCTTCCGGAACTCGGCGGAAACAATGGTGCTTATGATGGAGATTGCAAAAAGAAGCCATCCTCACAGCCTTTGATGCTGTCTGCTTGTGGTCGCTCGCACACCCCAATGGACAAACTCTCCAGGTAGCTCGAGATAGCTGAGTCGTTATGGCGCTAACTTATGGACGGGGACGAGATGGCTCAAGTAGTTAGAGTGCGAATCTACTGACCGGAAGGTCAGTTGTTCGAACCCGATCCCTGTCTCTTGACTTCCCCTGTCTAAGCTTGGGCAACCTGGCAGTATCTCAGCCCCCTTGCTTCCTTCTGGTGACATGGCAGCCAGGCACCGAACGAACAAAAGGTAAATGATATGGTGAATAATTGTGTCAGTAGCGTCCGTGCAATCAGTTTCCATCCAGATTGTCTGATAGAGTTTTGGAGATGTTGCTTCTACGGATATTTGTGTCAGACCAGCCCAAGGTCCTCTTCTCTAATCCATTTCTTCCTCTACTGCAGGACTCTGTCTCAGTAAATTGATATGGTTGTACGTCAATGAGTCGCCAGGGTCCTCCTATTACTGTGAATGATGATGAGTGGGACGTCAGCACCAGGTGGTCTCATTGCTAGAAATGTACGTGGTATTTCCAGCTCGGATGCTTTTGTGTTTGGTTGATCAGGTTGCTGGTGATCTGTTCGCCGAGTTTGGCTATAAGCTTGTAAATCACCAAGTGGGTTGACGTGTCGATGATATGTCCCCTCATTTTGTGACGAAAATCTCGCAAGCCAGTTGCCAAGCCCAGTGAACAGATCAACGACCACCTGACCAACTAACAGTGTCATCGCTTCAGCGCGTCGTTGCGCTTAGTCCAGATGCTTTTAATCCTGCACTGTTCAAAGAAGTTTGAATATCTCGTGGCTATTCTAACGACTTTACTTCAAACTATCTGGAATGCGTAAATATAGTGACAGAATGAGGCGCTTCGGTGGTGATTCCTGCATTCAAAAAAGGCACCGCGCGAGAACTACCAAGACATAGGTTTATTGCTACAGCTTTCAAGGTGCTGTCCGGTATTATCCTACGAAAGTTGACCCATCATTAGGATAGTAGGATTCGCGAGCATCAAGATGAGTTCCTCCTTAATGAAGCGCTCATCAGTCAACTCTTCATTGTGCGTAAAGTTTTGGGACTGCATCTCTCCTTACGATGGACAAAAATGATCATCCTTGATCCCAGGTCCATTTTCGACTCCGTTTACCATAAAAAAAACTGGCAGCGTCTGGCATTGAAGGGCTTCCCTTTCAAGATCTTTACTCATGAATCGTTCAGCTATAACACCCTTTTGGTACCCAGCTGCCATGCCACCCGAATGCATGCAGAGGTCGGGTTCGGACCACAGATCTTTCGGTCAGTAAATTCGTGCTCTAACCACTGAGCCTTCTCGCCCCCTTGACTCTACCTCAAAACTCATGACTCTTACCCCTCTTGACTCATGAAAGCCGCATATGTCACCTACCGTCAATGCATACGTGCTCGCAAGATCACTCCAACATCACTACATCTAGGTGTGTTAGGAAGGGGAATCACCTGTTGTACTTCCTCTTTAACCCCACAATCGATGCGCCTCTTGGGTCTTTACTTGTCTAAAAAATCGAGGATCCAAATACTCCCGGGGCGTTTGCTCACGGGTTTTGAGTACTCCGGCAATATTGATTTTCTCGGATCAAACCCTTTGGAACTCGAAAGTTTCAAATAATCGTAATAATTGTGCTGCATAATTAGGTGTATGCTTCGAATCTGTAAAATGTGAATGCTGCTGCAAGATTAAGTGGAATCAAGCCAAGGTCTCATACTTGCAGTTGAATGAATCGGTCTGTTAAATAAGCTATTCCATCTGGACAGCTGTATACTTCCGGGAAGACCGGCAGAAAACGAAGTCACTTCTTCAATCGGGAAGGTCAGGGCAGCGTTTTTCGAAGTCCGACAATTATGGCGCTGATTTTGTGTCACCATGACTGTCAAGGGTAAGGTGTATCATGCCGCGGTTCGATGTGACCTACTTCATGGATCAGGTGTGTGGCCGCTGCCTACATGTGGATTTCGATGGCTCTGTGCGAAGGTTTGGTGAGAACATCAATTCAGTAGTGCTGCTGTACGCCTAGTGGTTTATTGAATAGTTTATTTTCCGACAGATCAGCTGGTCTCACTCCACCGGTTACCCTATGTATAGCATGCACTTTGTTTGCCAGAGGGCCGCTTGCCTTGTAGAACCCTCCCCGCTCAGCCTTGTGCCAGATGCAGACGGCATAGAGGTGGCCAGTTCATTACTTGGCAGGAAGGCGTGGAAGCCGTTGCCAGTCAACTGGGTTGGCTGACTGCTATCTCCCGGTTTGGGGCCACGGGATGAAGCAAACCAGTGACCCTGACAGCTATGGCTTTGTGATGCAACCGTAGCAAAACTCGTCTTCACTATGCGGCTGTAGCCCACTGCCATACCAGAGAATCAATCATTTGACATCAGTGAGCTCTTTGAGCCGCCGCCCCCCAACGTGGGGCTCATTTTTCATTCTAATACTCAGTGGACGAAACGGTAATAGCTGGAACCGTTGACCATCGGTATACGATTTGAAAGCTGAAAACAATTGAATTGAACTATTAACCGTCTGTGATTAGCGAGCCGTCAGACCTTGCCATTCCTGGCAATTTTACTTGTCATCCCTTCCTATGCGTGCTGATTATGACTGTGAGATTCTGTGTGCGTCACTAATTTCAGTTTACCAGCTATGAACCATGTACCGTGGATACATTGGTTTCGGGTGCTATATTTCCGATCATCGGAAAGTGAGAAAGCTTGAGGATACAGCCAACTATTTGGGGTGATGACGTATTCAGTTAGTTCGAGAACTGGGTAGCTACGCATTGAAGGCAATAGCTTTGATGCACAGCGCCAATGACTGGCATTTTTGCCAGTATCCTTAATCATCCGGAGAGGCGGCAGTTGTCCACCCGACTCAGTGTGCTGGTTAGTGTTCACATACTCCGTTGCGAAGTCATACACGGTACACCTCTTGGCGCTCCCAATCGGTATAGAGCTGTGCGAGGCAGACGGCCACGTGGAATGCGGAGTACATCTAAGCAGCGTAACCTATGAAGCGTGAGTAATTCATATATCGTAGGAAAGTGCATTAAATGACCTGGCTTCCCTCAGCATTGCTAATCCGACGTTCCCACTAGACCCTACCAATGCTTCGGAGACGCCGATGGTCAAGCACTGACAGCTTTCGTATGTCCTTTGCGTGCAGAGGCCATGTTTCTGATCCATAAAGCAGTATGGATCACATTCCCGCAGCGTAAACTCTGCTGTTGACAGACAACCTGACGTCACGTCGACGCCTTAAGGGTCGGAGGTTGGCAAAACTGCCCTGTCCTTCTCTGTTTGAGTATTAGTCCCATCTCCACTTAGTCCCCCGGAACTTATATTGCTGCAATGTCGGCTGCCTCATCTGACTCTTCGTATGACGTTCTTGTACCCTTCGTGGAAAGCGGCATGACGATAGAGAAGCTCCTTTGACTGGTACTTTCTTTTCGTTCCAAATCTTCTGCATTGTGGTTGTTGGACTGTTCTTTAGGGCCTCACCACCTTTGAGTGGTGCGAGATGCAGTCAAACCGGGCCAGGTGCATTGATGTTAATTGAGGCAGACAATCGCACGGTGTGGGGGCTGTGTAGGAGGACCAGTGAGCAACGAGTTCTATTCCGCGGTTGCCCAAGAAGAAGGAGGTTTAGTTGAGGTACCCAACCTTGAATGTTTGTCTCAAAACCTGGCTCACAAGGCCTTGGGAGGATGTAGGGTTTTAACCATATGTCTAGCTGACCCACAACCTTGGTGTATCCTAACCTCAAGGTGTGTTCGATTCTTTAGATTGGTCAGTACTCGCTACACTTTCAACAGGGATATTTCCAAAAGTTGATGGACATAATCTGGTCCTTATATTCACATAATTCCGGGCGCACAGTAAGTGGTGTCCACCAAGAATTTTCTCCGTTTTTCTGTCCACCTTCGTGGTCAAAGTACTGAGACAAACATTGGAGGTTTTTAACTCATTGCCGATGAGAACCCTGTCGTCTGGACAATGCGGACGACATCGTCTTCATCTTGGTAAACGAAGATTAAGCACGAACACTGTTGAATAAACTGACCATTATACCATCTTTCGGTATGCACTTGGTACCTACAGTACGCTTCAAGACGTACGGTTTCTGAACATGCTTCTTGCAATTCAAGGAGAAGCACTGGGGTTTGTGGATAATTCCACATGCCGTGATAGTTGTATTAGCTCTGGTTGTAGTGTGTCTGATCAAATCAGTGCATGAATCTCAGGCCCTAAGCGAGTTTACCAGTTAACATCACTTGTGGCATCAAAAAGGCATATCACTGGATCTCAGAAGTAGTGTGTACCAGGTTACAGTAAAGGTCGTGTTGTATGTTTGCTAGACGTGACTTCTACAAACAGTTGGTGTGAAGCTTCTCCTGGCTTTTGTCCGTCGATTCATCGAAAAGGTTGCTGGCGAGACGTCGAAGCTATGCATTATTTCGAAACTGTTGTCTGCGGTGTAACCCAGCCTTCGTCTTCGATACATTTAACCTTTGATAGGTCTGTGGTTTTGCCGGAGGCCCTGGGACAGATTTCTTTCTGTTGCAATCACAGTCCAATCGAACTCATCATACCGCGCCAGGAAAAATAGGTCGAGAAGCTGGTTGGGTCCAGAAGGCTGAGGAGATAAACGTAGTGAAAGACGCTAGAAATGACTACAGGTGACATTTTCCTAATCATTGACGTCGAAAACGAAGCACGACTACCGAGGGTCAAACCATCAACCATATTGCTATTTTTCGGCATGTCCTTCCTACCTACGGAGGGCGGAATCTTTCCTCAAACAATTCAGTTTCGGAACATCTTTGCAACTCGCGGAGAAGCACCAGAGGTTTTAGGGTGTCTTACGTACCTCGGTAATTGTATCATCTCCGACGGTAGTGTGCCTGCTGAACTCAGTGCACGAATATGAAAGGCTTGATTCGTCAGTCCCTGGTAGCCCGCGACATAGACGGAATCTTTTTACGATTTGGCCAGACGGGAACAAATTTCGCCAACCAAGGTATCTGTGACACCTAGATCAAGATAGATCAGTGGTTAATACTTACTGACAGGAAGATCCATGGTTCGAAACCAGCTTCTGAATCTCGACTGCTGTCTGCGCTTGGGCAACCTGGTTTTATCAAAGCCCTCGTGCTTTCTTCTGGTGGAACGGCAGCTATGCGCCGAAAGTGTTACAGCTGAACGACTGTAGTCATTTGTTACGGTAAATCAGCTTATCCATCAAGCCTGGTGTTTGCAATGCTGTAGTATGCTCCGGATTGTTAGATTGCTCACTGTACCTTTCTTCGCAACTCTCCTGGATAAAGATGACTCGTCTTCAAGACTATCCCGAATCGCCGTCCCCCACCCATTCTGACTAACAATATGATCTGAGGACAGCGCCACCAGTCTCTGTTCCTTTGCTTGATGCTGTAGATCACATACAAACCCAGTAGTTCAACATCGGCCTTAACTTTTGGGAACGAGGTTGTCCATTGTCATCGGGTACGACAGCGTCATTCAGAGCGGGGCAATGTCGATGTGTCGATGGCAGTTTTGGACAATGGTTTTTCGAAGTACATGTCCAAACCGTCGTTGGGGTCGCCGGACCAACTTGGAGAGACGTACAACATAATAACCGCGCTCCATGACACCAGCGTTGGATACTTTGGTTCTAACTTGCCTTCAGTACTCTCCTTAAGTAGCACTGATCAAAGATTTGGATTTCGCGGTCATCATTTCGGAGAGGCCAGGTCACACAGGTTTGCTTTGGTACGGCTCGGACGTACGCATTGTACACGAAGCCTTGTTCGAAGGTTGACTTTCGAGCGTCTCCGAACGGCAACGTGAAGCTCTGTGAAGGCCATCCTGGCGTTGCCGATGCAACAACCCATTTTCCTCTGTGCTTGGCCATTTGGAAGGATGATGAGGCAAAAATACGGGAAGGAATCAGCTAGATTTGTGGTCTGTCGGTTGGTATCGATCTGTCCGGATCGAAATCAATACTTGTGAAGAACTTGATGTCCCCAGAATTCATCTTTAGTCTAACTAGCCAAGTGTAACGCCCGATGTGATCAAGGATAGGGTGCATTTCCTTGTGGTCCTTGCTAAGGACTTTGAAGTCCTCACTGTGGTCAAGATCCGTGGTCCAAGTGATAGAGTTTATCGGTACCTCAGACAAGTTGCTGAGCGAATGATTCATTACCCGATCAATCGAAAAGTTTAGAAGGGAAAGAAGTGAGAAATGAAAGCATATAGCCTCACCGAACGCCGGAGTTAAAAAATCATAGTCTCTTCTCCATAGACTTTGGTAATGCATCTTGTGCCCCAGGAGTAGGCTGCAATAATATTCACCAGGTTATCTGGCGCGCTATCAATTTATAAGGCAGACTGTTGATGTATTCAGATGCTGCACGGGACTCAATGAGGCCAGCGGTGGTCGGTTGCTGGAGCTTGTAGCGGTGTTGCGAAACATAGTGTGGTTGGATATTTGGTTGGCGCAACTTATTCCTGATTCCCGACTTGCCTTTGGAGTGCGAGGGCGAGGTGCTCAAGTGCTCTAGAGCGCGAATTTATCGACCGGAAGATCCCTGGTTCGAGCCCGACCTCTGCATCTCAACTTCCCCTGTCTAGGCTTGAGCAACCTGGCAGTATTTCAGCCTTCGTGATTCCTTCGGGTGGCGTATCAGCTAGGCACCGGAAGGTTGTTACAGCTGAACGACTTTTTTGGAGTGCTATGAGGCTGTATGATTTTCCTGGAGTGGCTATAGTGTTTGTCACGCTAATATCCTCGTCGTCTGAACATACCGTTATGTTCGTTAGATTGTTTGGAAACCTGATCATCTGCAGCACACTTAACCTTCTTTGTATCCGAAGCACAACACGCTTCCGTCGAAGACACCGAAATGATATTGCCAAACTACAACGAGTGGTTTTGTGGATACGCTGACTTGGCTGTGTTCTTAGAATTCTAGACACTTGTCTTCTTTACTGAGCTCTTTTCGCCTGATAACGCACAAGATGGAAACAGACTGGAGGAATTTATCCTTGGTAACGAAGCTGAAAACCATAACTGACAAACTCGGTCGAATTTGAGGCTGCATAATCCTCAGGTGGGTTCCCCTGGATGGGCTCCATCAGTGGATAAGATATGACTCGAGATGGCTCAGTGGCGCGAACTTACTGACAGGAAGGTCCGTGTTTCGGATCCGACCTCTGCATCTTGACTACTCCTGTCTAGGCTTGAGCAACCTCGGGCTTCGTTTGGTTGGATGACAGCTGGGCACCGAAAGGGTTCTATAGCTGAACTATTCTACAAATAGATCGCAGGTACCGGTTGCATACCCAGCGTCATCGCTTCATGCTGTCTCCCTCAGCACATGACCATTTTATATCCGCGCCAATACCGAACCATATTTATACTCTGTATACCGTCGTCTTCGGATTCACACTGCAGTACTTTGGGCTGTTGCTTCCAGCTTGTAGATTTCCTCTCTCAGTCTGTCCATCGCTCAGTAAAAATTTCAGCTGAACCCTGCGACGATTTACAGTGGACACTAGAGAAGACATTGAAGACACTGCTACACAGCAACTAGTCATGGCCTAACTTGTCGCTGGACCAAAGACAGCTGATGGATTAGTTTCATCAAGGTTGGGTAACTATCTAGCCGTTCAACTGGCTATAAATGTACATCAATTGTAGAACCTGCGTTGATTTTTTCCACGCCATCAACACGTCAGTGAAAAAGCTACTTTGACCAGTCTGATCTACGTTTGTCGTAACGCGCAACCCACTACTGATCGACGGTGGCGCCCGACCAGAACTGAGTCACACTGTTGATGGTATTCCTGTTTTTATAGAAAAAACATGACAGGGCCAAAATAAACTTCGATTACATTTGATTCACTTCAGCAGCTTCAAATTTCTTCAGTTTCGTGGGCTCTGTTGACGCACACAAGTCATGTTGGCTGGATAACTGATACGAGTGTGCACTAATTAGTTAAAAATGTAGGGTACTGGATCGTGGCATTCTTCCGGTGACGTATGCACACCGTGACGATAAAAATAGCGGAGAAATCTCAGAACTGTCCTACTTTGTGTATTCACGTGAGCTTCTAAAATAGCCAGATGCTTTCGGATTCGTTTTACCTAGCTGATTAAAAAAATTCTTATAAGCGGCAGTGAAATCCTGATAACTGGTGAATGATTTCAGCCACTTGTTTGAGTCTTGAAAGATTTGTATTTGTTGTATTGCAATTTTGTTATGGCAACACATCCCCTGTTTTGGGTCGTTTCTGCCTGTACAAGATGAACAATTTACTTGACCTATATGTGTGTTAACCCAGAGAGGTAATTTTGATGAGGACCTTGTTTCCTCCCTAATCCAATCGAAGAAATTTCGAACAAACAGCGTCTAGCCTGAAGAACCTGTGAAGTGATTCTTTCAATATACCACAGTCCTGGATGTAGCCGACTCAGAGAGTGCACTGGCTTGATTGTTGCTCAGTACAGTTTCTTTGTCTAAATGTTGTGGCGGAACATCCGATTCTTCTGAGGTTTGTATAACATTTTGTTAGGTTCACTAACAGGCTTATTCACGACACGTAGCATTATTTTGCAGGGCGCGAGCAGAGGTATTGCATGCTATAGAGTAGAATGTTGGTAGCTCAGGTAGTATAGATGGTCGTTGGTTTGTTCGCTGAGCTGGGCAATTTGATTGTAAACCC
>NW_008751691.1:2140534-2141196 GCF_000715545.1 Opisthorchis viverrini | reverse complement strand
TATAGATGGTCGTTGGTTTGTTCGCTGAGCTGGGCAATTTGATTGTAAACCCATCGAGGTGACATCATCCATCCGTTGTTAGGGCCAACCACCAACCCATCGCTACGCACCAATGCGCTCCCTAACAACGCACGGATGATGTCACCTCGATTGGTGATGAGACGTTAGCAATCAAATTGCCCAGCTCAGTGAACAAACCAAAGACCAGATGTATTGAATATGTGTGTATTTTCAGAACCCATCAGGATAAAGATGAGAAACTTAGACGGCAGCCAATAGGGCGTCTTTCTTACAGTTCTTGGTACACAACTCTGGAATTTTCCCGTGACGATGCTGCAAACTAGAACATAATAACCGTTAACTCTAACTACCGTCCCGGCACCAGTGCCTATTTCCAGAAAAAAGACTCACCAACAAGGAACACAACAACTTAATTGCGAACAAGCGAGTAAGTGCAAGTACAACCGCCTCGCACTGTATTCCTGAGGACACTGTCTGACCTCAATCCAAGCCTGGCTGACTGGCGTTTAGTGGAGTTTTGAGGGTTTCAATAGGTTTCCGGTATTCCGGGATAATTTCCAGGAACCTGACCTTCCCGACAAAAACTCACTTCAGGGTTCTCTCATCGTACTTCGTATCAGTGTACTTGAGGGAAGTGTTGC
>NW_008751691.1:2113473-2140060 GCF_000715545.1 Opisthorchis viverrini | reverse complement strand
TTTGTCTAAATGTTGTGGCGGAACATCCGATTCTTCTGAGGTTTGTATAACATTTTGTTAGGTTCACTAACAGGCTTATTCACGACACGTAGCATTATTTTGCAGGGCGCGAGCAGAGGTATTGCATGCTATAGAGTAGAATGTTGGTAGCTCAGGTAGTATAGATGGTCGTTGGTTTGTTCGCTGAGCTGGGCAATTTGATTGTAAACCCGTCGAGGTGACATCATCCATCCGTTGTTATGGCCAACCACCAACCCATCGCTACGCACCAATGCGCTCCCTAACAACGCACGGATGATATCACCTCGATCGGTGATGAGACGTTAGCAATCAAATTGCCCAGCTCAGTTAACAAACCAAAGATGTATTGAATATGTGTGTATTTTCAGAACCCATCAGGATAAAGATGAGAAACTTAGACGGCAGCCAATAGGGCGTCTTTCTTACAGTTCTTGGTACACAACTCTGGAATTTTCCCGTGACGATGCTGCAAACTAGAACATAATAACCGTTAACTCTAACTACCGTCCCGGCACCAGTGCCTATTTCCAGAAAAAAGACTCACCAACAAGGAACACAACAACTTAATTGCGAACAAGCGAGTAAGTGCAAGTACAACCGCCTCGCACTGTATTCCTGAGGACACTGTCTGACCTCAATCCAAGCCTGGCTGACTGGCGTTTAGTGGAGTTTTGAGGGTTTCAATAGGTTTCCGGTATTCCGGGATAATTTCCAGGAACCTGACCTTCCCGACAAAAACTCACTTCAGGGTTCTCTCATCGTACTTCGTATCAGTGTACTTGAGGGAAGTGTTGCGATGAACCTTTATCATTGCGGTCGTTCCGCAGCCTGTGGGTTATGTTTTTTTTTTCGGTGTATGTGACACATTCACGTGAAGTCTTCTCAGCATAGTTTGTCGGTGAGCAATGGGAAAGAAAATACGACTTGGGCCCCTATTAATTATGATTGGAATTAATCATCACGGCCAATTTCCCCAAGTTTCCGTGTAGCAAGCCTACTCATGTCACGTACTGCCTTCAGGTAAATGATGAACGTTAGGATACAATCGAAACCGCAACCTTTTCTTATTATGTGAATAAGTCTCAGTGGTTTGCCTTTAGCGTCTTCGGCAATGTGGCGAAACTATGATATTTTCGTGACAATGTTGCTTCCAAAAACACTGCACCACAGTACAGGGCTCATTCTGTGCTTTTCGGTTTGTTGACAGCCACTTTGACGCGCTCCTGTAAATCAGCAAACTCGATGTGCTCCAGTTTGCCTGAGAAATCCCATTGTTACGAAAGCTTTATTCCGTGTTCATGGATCAGAAAAAAATACGGCAATCGACGGGGGCGAGATGGCCCAAATGGTTAGAGCGCGAATTTACTGACCGGAAGGTCCGTGGTTCGAACCCGACCTCTGCCTCTCGACTTCCCCTGTCTAGGCTTGAGCAACCTGGCAGTATCCCAGCCCTCGTGCTTCCTTCGGGTGGCATGGCAGCTAGGTACCGAAAGGATGCTACAGCTGAGAGATTTAAAATTTTTTTACGGCAATGGATTCCCGTCCATATTGGTTTTTGTCCCAATTTCAGGTTCCGCAATTTCCCAACTAACCTTTATACTTTCACCTTGAATATCTTCAGTTTCGTTTACTAATAGTCTCATATCTCCCTCTTGTATTTTCGTTGTTCTCTATCCACATTTTTGTATGCACACCACATGCATATATTCAGAGTTCGCCGTACCTTGGAGACTCGACAGACGATGGAGGGCGATCGAATCGTTCGGCTGACCAAACTTTTACAGCATTCCACTAAAGAAGCTAGTGTTTCGAAAACCAAATATGAGGAGGTATTGCTGGTTTTTACGTTTTTTCCCGTATTGCTTTTTTATTGCAATCCATTATTATTCTACTGATTTCCCCTGAACAACTGTCTTCCCATCACAGTGGCCGTAAAGTCTTGGAAAACCGTACGATTGCTGATGAGGAACGCATCAATCAGTTGGAAGAACAACTAAAAGAGGCCACATTTATGGCCGAAGATGCTGATCGAAAATATGACGAGGTGATGATGGCTTGTGCAGCCTGTGTGTGTGTGTGTGTGTTCGGTTAGCTATGGAAACGCATGCATGCTGTCTGTGCATGGTACTCCCTACGTCTTGAATTCGACCCCAGTCACGACTGGGTGTGGTGGATTGGTGCATGACTTTGACGTCTGCGGCTTGCTTTGTCATTTTTCCCTCAGGGTTAGGTTTGTTACCGGTTTCGGGTTTTTCCTACTTGTAGGTTCTGTGCTTCTGGTTTGTTGGTTTCACGTCGCATAACCAGGCGTCTCATCCGATGACATCCAATTGCATGTTCTTTTTTTCGGATTAAGTTGCCCAGGTGTATGTAGTAGAACCTTTCTACAGTGACAGCTGGCTGAACTGGTCAGAACGGTCATTGCAGAGGTGGGAGCACTGTAAACGGGACTGTAATTCAGCGTGAAATGGTATATATAACTCACTTTCTATTTTCAAGAGGCTGAGGTCAACTGGTGCTAAAAAAGACGAAGAATCTTTCAGTAATAGTGATAAACGAAAAGCTCATGGGACCATCAGAAAGCATTATTTTGGGAGTACTGCGCTATAGTGAAATTCTGCCTTGAACTGGCAGCGTAGTGAAAAACACGTGGGGACAGTTGAATAAACTAATCGCTGTACCCCAAATGATCTTAGCCCTTCGTTCAGCTAAAGGTATCATTCATGAATACTGTTTGGCAGAAATGCACCAATGTTGAAATGGTGACAGTAGTGATCCGATCTCAATAAGCTGAATATTAATCCTCAATTGGGGACTCTTAGCAGATGTTGACTCAACTATGAAGAACGTGTCCTTGCTGCTATATCATAGCACAACCTGGGCCACTATGTCACTGGTTGACTCATCCAAGTGGTGTACCTCGGATTATTCGTAGATTCCTCTCCGCTCAACCATTCGTTGAGCAAAAATGATACCAAGATGGTAAAGTAACGACCGGAAAGTGCGGTCGTGTTCTGTGGATGCCATCTTCGTGATCGGTGCGAGATATGTAATGAGGTAAAAGTGACCCAGTCACGTAGGTTTCCCCCTCAAAGTTGGTCTTCTAGCTACCCACAACACTGACAAAAAACAGAGAAATTGACACATCCTCTGTCTTTCATTTCTTGTCATCTGTTTATACTGAACTGGTGCGGGTTATTACCATTGTGTAACTCGTCCCCTTTTATCAGTTTTTGGGGAACTACAGTAACTGGAATAAATGTACAGTTTGTAACCAATATGCTGTTGTTTTTTGTTGAGCATACAAATTAGTCAGTTTTTCGGCTATCGTATATTCGTTCGGAACGGCAGGGGCTTTTGTAGATAAGCCTCATTGTTCGCCACCCGAAAGGACTTCAAACACTCACCACAATCAACACGCCAGCTCACTGAAAAGCCTCTTTTGGCCCTGAAGCCAATACACAACTTGTGACAAATGCTCACACATTCGATAGTCCAACTGCGGATCCACATTCGTATGTCTGTACTGGCAAATTCAACCTACGTAACATGTCATTGCTCAAACTAGTTTCATGACATGAATTCGGTCAGGACAGAGTTCTCCACTGGGAACATACTGCTTTCGTCTCGCATCTACACGAAACTCTCGTCTAGAATTCGGCTTCGACATGTACGCGCTTGTTTGCGTTACTATATTTAGTGTTCCAAAACTCGGAAAATTGTGTTCTATGGAATGACCGAATGCGGCACAATGTGCTATGACATCTTTTACCGAAAATTATTCGATGAAAAAATCTAGGCTTCCGACAGACACGGGGCGATTGTAAACCGGTGTTGTGTGCCTTTTTAGGAGTATCATCCAACAACCTCCGGCAGTGGTGTACACTTCCGCGTTCCTCGCGGCTTAAATTGGCACACTTCGCTATGTTTCTTAACCAACTGTATGTTTCTTTGCTAAATGGCGTTAATGCATATTGCATCTTATCTCGTATATAGTTGTTCCTACCACCATAGGCCCATCGGTGCTTGTTCCCACTGGTTTGTCGAAGTAATCTACTCTTTTCCCTCCATTTTTGCCTACTGTCGTGCTCATCCCCTCGGTATGGCAACGTTGCGTATCCTATCCACCATCTCTCGCGTCACCTACGTGTCTCTAGGCTGCTCGTAAGCTGACCATCACTGAAGTGGAACTCGAACGGGCCGAATCTCGCTTGGAGGCTGCGGAAAGGTACCTACCTTTATCTGTCGCTGTCGCTCACTGTTTGTCGCTTCTGTTGCAACACACTCACACACATACACATGCCTCTTCGGCATGCCATGGCAACTGCCTTTGTTGTGTAACTATGTTTTGCGGAAAATTCATAGCCGCCGCTTGTCAGATGTCGATCCAGTACTAGGTTTTGAGGCTAAATAAGTAAATGTGTGTTGTCTTGTTCATTACTCCCGCTACCCCCGCTGCATGTGTCTTTTTTTATACACCTGTTTTGGGAGGATGAATAGTGAGTCAACTTCACTGTTCATAACTCCCACCCAGCTCTTCGACCCTCTAATTCCGCTTGGGTTTTGCTGTCTGTCTGTCTCTTTCCGTGCACATCCCACTGTCGTGCGCTGCCTTGTCTCACCGTTTGGTCGTCTCGCGCTCGTGGGTTACTGCTGACGCTGATGCTGCCGCTGCTGCTGATCCTGCTCCTATCCAACTTGGTTTGTTGCCCGCTCCCACTCCCCTTCATGCCTACTCACTAACTCACTCACTCACACACGCACACACAATACTCCACGGCGTATTCGTGCGTCACAACGACCCAACTACCGCCACAGGCCACCAGGAAAATGGCTGTTGTCGAAGTGTCCCTTTCTCACGTGGAAATTCAAATCGAAACGTCCGAAAGGTACCTCGCTCAAGAGACTTAGTGATCTGGCCTGCTGCCTAGTACCGTAGTATGTGTGCATTCTAGTCACTACAACCACTGTCGTCATCACTCCAGTTCGATATGTTTGCCTGTGGTGCTTTGATTTTTCCATGCACACCGCGATTACCCCTACCTTGGTATCTTGGATTGACGTTTCAAGTAGTGAATACCCTTCCGGGCGACGCATTTGTATGAGTAGAAGTCTTCTGCATGTGTCACAACTGTTCCATTTGCTTGGTCGACCTTTGATCCTGGCCCCACCCCACCTCCAGCTTGATCTCAGCTAGACTGCTTGATCTCAGACCATCACCAGTCCTTCAAGATATTGTTTTTTTTATGGCCTCTCCCTCAAAGAGGGTTATCATCTGTTACTGCTTGGACAAACAGACAGCTTGTACTTGTAGGGATACACTGCCATCCATTGGGCGAGATGGCCCAAGTGGTTAGAGCGCGAATTTACTGACCGGAAGGTCCGTGGTTCGAACCCGACCTCTGCCACTCGACTTCCCCTGTCTAGGCCTGGGCGACCTGGCAGTATCCCAGCCCTCGTGCTTCCTTCGGGTGGCATGGCAGCTAGGCACCGGAAGGGTGTTACAGCTCAACGATTATATTATTCGTATTTTCAACCCTTGGGACTGAATCCGGCGGCGTACCGTGAATGGATGCTAGTTATGTTCACTTCGCTATCTGGTATCTGAACGTTGTGATCCCAGTAGGCGGTGGTGGCTCCCTTCTAGTGCTTTGGCCGACTACCTTGGCTTCCACGGGGGCACATCAGCTTCGATCAGTGCGCGTTTCAGTAAGAATGGCGGTCTTGAAGGTAGTTTCTTCATCGGTAGTTGATGGTAACTTGAGTGATTTTCGTTCACTGTTGATTGGCTAATGGTGGACGTCATCCTTCAGAGTTGCAGTTATTTTGGCTAAACGATGTTTCCTCGCCTTGTGGCGGTATAATTTGTGGGATCACCTGAACGTCCCCTCAAACTGTTGTCGTTGGTAGATATCCAACCCAAAAGTGCGCAGACTGAGTGATATTCCAGTGTTAGTCAAAACCACGGATGGGACAGCGTAATTGCCATTTTACTTGGTCATTTATTGGCGGAGAATTCAGTTGGGTGACCAAGTTCGTGATGTCGCATTTCTAAGGGGCAACATTGTACCCATCGAGATCTCCCAACGATCTAACGAAAAAGCGCTTACTGTTCTATCTGTCTGTCAAAATCTAGCGTGGATCGATCACCGGGATTGAGCTATCTAGAGAAAGAGTGGGTGGTTTAGACAACATGCACATAATTATTGTCGGTAGTTATAAAAGTAAACTGTAGTTTGAAATGTATTATTTGGTTCGGAGTTCGTTTCATAAAGCAATCAAGTCAAACTTTGTGATCACCATATCCCTAGCTTTATTTAGAGTTTTTGGCAAAACAAACCCTTCCGTCCTGTACTTCGAGCCAATCGAAATAAACAGAAAGCCAGCGTCTAATTCGTGAGGCGCAGCACCCACTTGGAAGCACAAGATATCGTGACGTAGTTGCCTACCAAAAAACTTACTCCGACCCTCTGCGCTTCACGACAGTCGTACCATGTGAGAGGTGCCTTGTTCTCTGCCGCCGACTTACTAAATTAGTTTGTTCCGCAAATCAGTTACGGCATGTTTCTGTCTGCAACTGCTTGCCACAACAAGTTGGGTTTACTCTTGCGCAGGCGTATCCACGCATTCAGCAGTTTCATTACTCTCGTGGAAATAGTCTACGAATTTGGACCCGCCAAAATTTCCAATTGTGGAGCGAAGGTTTCTACCTGAGTGAAACGCCGTCATGTGTAATGGCATTACCACAGACGTAGCTGGTCTTGTTCGCGGCATATTGTTCCACTTGGTGATCTTGAGTGTTGTTCGAGGAGAGAGAGGTACTAGTCCGCGTACTAGTTCTCCGACTGTCCGTAGTTGAGCGAGTGACGTCAGCACGTACAAAAGCTCAGTCACCGAACGTAATGCTATGAGTGATTTCAGTGGGTTAGAATAAAAGCTTGCTCTTGGACATCACCTCAATCCTCTGTGAAATACCTTCTTTCAACAATGTTGGTAATTCAGGTTCCACTGTGGGTCATTGATTCGTTCACCACCCTGAGTGTATATTGCTGGTACGCGGTTGATGCTGACGTAAATTGTGATTGTGGGATCGTCAACAGGCAGCGGGACTACTCAGATCCTTTTATTTACTGTGATGACTTCACGACACGCATACTGACGCAGAATTGAATATCCTCAGCAAGCAGCTGATTGCAGTAGGGTGTGTATTGGCGGATTCCGAAGGCAACTGAGAACTCAACATCATGTGACATTTCTTATCAGCTGTTTTGCCCACGAAGGGTGTGAAACTCATTTGACTTTAACTTTAAAAAGTGGTGCACGCACACACTGATTTATGCATGTTTTTCCACCCCGTTCTTTGCATGTCATTATCTTGTTATCACCTGCGCATGTGTACCCTCCGATGATGCCCTCCGCCGCCCTCCGAATGCTGCGCATGAAAGTCGAATGCGGGAATTGCAATCCCTAATACACGAGGCATCCTCCCGTCTGAAGTCTTTGGAGCACCAAGAAGCCCAGGTTTGTGTGCCCTGCAGTGTGCATCACGTGTTTTTTTAAACTCAGGGTAAATATTTTATCTGCATAATTTTCTGTCTGTGGTCATTGGTAATCATGTTACAGGCACGTGGTAGCTTCTGTAGTTTGACTCAGTATAAGAGTGTATCTTGTCGATCTGCATGGCCGCCTGCTGGACACAAAAAAAGAGATAGTTTTTTTTTCAATACGGTGCACGTGACTACCCAGGTCGTGCACCCACATAAGCTCTTTCTCATCACGCGCGGGCGATCGATATCCTGGTTGACTTTTGACGTTCTTGTTGCTCTTCTCCAAACCAACGTAATGCAACCATCACCCGTGTTCCTTCGTCCGTCTGCTCGTTTCCTACTTCACAAGCAAAATCACAGAACTGGAAGAAGAGCTTCGCATTGTTGGAAACAACGTCAAGTCCCTGGAGATTTCCGAACAGGAGGTAGATGTTTCGTTTTTGTTGGTTTTGTTTTTGTCTTTGCCTTCTTAGAAAGTGATAATGGGCTCTCGACCTGGAAACATCTGTTGATTGGAATAATTATACCTCGAGGTGTGAACTACTGACCAGGAATTATTGGGTTCAAACTCGCGCCTTTCCATTACTCCTACCAGTATCTCTCGCTAGCGATCTTTTCGCGTTGCATGCACCGCAAACGTGCCAAAGATGAGAGCTGATACCAAACTGAAGAATGTTACTTAGGTTATTGTAGATTGTACACCCGTAAAGTGGATAAGTCCGTCTTCATCCTCAACTGAATAAATGCGATCAAATCCTTAGTAAAGTATATCGCCTTATACAAATACACTCATTTGCTTATCAATTTGGTTTCAATGAGACTCGCCTGAAACCCAGCTGAATCTCTCCTTTATGATCTGTTTTACGCAACTGAATGTGCTGCATCAGGCCGTTTCAGGCTGTTTCAGTTGGCACGATATTCGAGATATGGCGATACAAATATAGGCATAGTACACTACTCATAACAGCATCATATCCGTGTTTCGAATCAGTATAAAACTACGTTTTGGTCGTGAGTCCTATCGTTCCTAACGATGGAAAGGACCTCTGTGTTTCCATGATGAACATCATTCATGCAAGCCTCTTGAAAGTTTGGACATGTAAGCATTGTCCTCATACCTTTCAAGCCACAGGTTGCAAACAACAGATGACCTTGCGGCTTCCCTCGAGTCACATTACTCACGCCTTATCTAGATAGTATCTTTCATCCATAAAGTGATCTACTACGGCTTGGAATGGTTGCTTTCTCACCATATCTCTGTAGACACTGAGTCTGATAAACATTTTCTTGTAGGCTGCCCAACGTGAGGAAGCCTACGAAGAAAACATTCGTGATTTGACCGAGCGCTTGAAAGCTGTAAGCCGCCCCTGGCATGGACCTGTGCTGTTGCGCATGCTGTGCGATGATGTTTTAGCACGTGTTGTCGCGTTCATTGACTTGCCTGTTGTCCAAATAATGGTCACCTTGTGTGCTT
This sequence comes from Opisthorchis viverrini, assembly GCF_000715545.1. Taxonomy (NCBI): domain Eukaryota; kingdom Metazoa; phylum Platyhelminthes; class Trematoda; order Opisthorchiida; family Opisthorchiidae; genus Opisthorchis; species Opisthorchis viverrini. Next base: position 2,131,018 of record NW_008751691.1, on the reverse strand, counting down.
CTCCCTCCCCCATTTTCCCATCATTTGCATGCGGTACTCCTCGTTCTCTTGGTTCGCTTGCCGTCCCTTGCATGCGCTGGACTTCCTTGTCTTCGTCACCGTCGATGTAGGCCGCAAAGACACGAGGATTACACGAATCCCGATTAAGCTTGTTGACCAAGAAGTTGGCAGAGGTAGTCCTTGTTTCATGTTTCATTTGTACAACTTGTTTTATTATTTTCCATAATATGTGTGGCTTGTGTTTGTAGCATGTGAAATACAGGCGGAACTGCTGATTTGCTGTGAGAAGTAACTGTGTTATGTCATCCTAAGTTTGCTCGATACCCGTTAAGTCAATCCGACCACCAAGGCTGCTACTCGGAACGTCTTCTGTATCCTCCCATATACGTTCGTAATCCATCTATCTGTGATGGCTTGATCCGGCCGATAAAGTGGGTTATTTGAACTTTCTTCTGTGCGCAGCATCAGAATGATCTGATGTATGTTTTGTTTTGTGGACCCAGTTGAGAAGCCTATTGTCGAATCCTCTCCCTAAGTGTGGTGCAGCCATCTAGGACTTAGTGCTAGGTTACTACAATCATTCCGAGGTGCCTACACCTCCAGACATTCACTCAGGCAATCTGGATAGAAACTGACAACAAGAACGCAACTGACATCGCCTGGCAGCCATATCATGTGGTAGCTCCAACCAGGCGCGGGATGGCTTAGTCCTGACAGACGCAACTGACATCGCCTGGCAGCCATATCATGTGGTAGCTCCAACCAGGCGCATTAGGGATCACGTGGTCCTGACAGCACCCAAGCGTTTCGTGATCTCTTTCATACTCCTCTGCCAAGTCAAGTCAAGGGTTGGCCACGTCGCTGCTTACGCCACTGTGAGTTGGGCATGGAAAACAGCGCTCTTTCCGGCAAACGATGGTTAGGCATACGCAACACACGTCCCAAATAACGCAGCTTCTGTTGCTGGACACATTCTTCAATGGAAGTTCCTGTTACACAACCGAACACTCGCTTTCTAATTGCCTCGTTCCGGCTACGCCGACACCAGCCCACACAAGCAATGGAACGATTCTCGAACACCTGAAGACGTCTCAGTTCCGCTGCTCGAACGGGCCATGCAACAAAGCAGCCCACACTGTAGCTCGATACACATGTCCCTTGAGATTCAGGGATACACCACTCTGACGCCATAGGTGTCCGAAATTAGCAAACGCCACCCGGGCCTGATTGACAAATAAGTGCATGAATTTCCTATTCGAGGCTGACAGCAAGCCCGCCCCCGACCCTTAGATTAGATGGTTTACGCTCCGGAGTGTCTCTGTTGATCTCGGAAATTTACTTTCGTTGCGTAGATTGTCAAGCCATCCTCGGGTTTGTGCTAGCCTTTTCGCAGCTTACGTAACCCTCAGTGCATGTCGGCCTTGTGATGGGATCAGGTGGCAACTTGCATGAACGGGAGATTTTTTGCTCTCCATACTATAAAATCCTTGTCCTCCTCCATCCCACTCCCAGGCTGAAGATCGTGCTCAGGAATCCGAGCGATTGGTGAACACCCTTCAGGCTGACGCCGATCGCCTCGAAGGTAACGATGACCCCTTGCCGGTCCTCTAAACCCTTGACTCATTTCTTGCTTTGACGGCATCTTGTCCCCATGGAAAATTGGTTTAGGTTGTTTCGGTTTTCGTTTGATCCAGATTGCATGCCGCACGTATCCGTGTGTGTTTTTCCCACTAACTAGCATGACAGCATCTTGTTTTGTATTCTCCGCGCATGTCCCGCTCTCCTGTTCACCAACTGCTCCTCACGCGTATACATTTCGGACCAACGTGGACTAGGCGGAAGCCCGTTCGAAAGAGGCGAGTCAATTGGAACAGGCCAAGCAAAGTGAATTAATCAAACTTGAAGGTGAGTCACGGCTCGGTTTTCTGTGTCTGAAACTCTCGATTGACCCGTTTGTTTCTTTCTGCTTCTGCATTACCGGTTACTAGTGGTACATATAAAGCCAAGCGGGTGCTCCTTTAGCACAAAAAGTATCGATATCCAGGGCCTGCGTTTGAACAAATGAATGTGAGATTCGCTCATTATTCAATCATAATTAAGCCAGATTCTGGATCATTCCATTTATCGACATGAGGAATAGGTATCAACTCTGTTGGTGTGCCTCACTTGACTTCAACTCTAAGCTAATTCACCTTTGTATTCAGAATATCTATGACCGCGTTTCTGGCCTGCTTTTGTTCACAAGTGTGATACCTGTAAAGCACGGCCAACCTGGTGTTCAATTCAATGATTATTTTTCACTTAACTGCGTAGCTTCAACCGACACACGGCCGAGGTAAACTTATCTACGAAATGCTTATCGATTTTTTCGGTCTTGTTCGTATCAACCGTACAGAATTCCGGAAGTCCCATGCGCGACAATAAACTAGGCTGCTTCCTTCGTTCGAGGTGGTCTTGTTGACACGTGGCTTCCGGCATCCATTTTTTGACGGTTACCGTAGGATGACCTTGAAAACCTGTAAAAGAGTGCCTGTTGGTGATATCCCCGCGGTGTACTCTTTCTGTTACATACCGCAATTTATGGAACCTTAGGGCTCGTCGCTGCAAGATGTTCAGTAATCTAGTCGTCAAAAAGCATAGGTTCACCTTCACGAAGCAAGAATACCGTTTTCTTTTCGATGCCGTCTGTATGCGAGGCCAGAAACCATAGTGGGATCATTATTCCCTGGTCATCCAGTGAAGTATATGTTTTACATCATCATACGTCTTGCGTCAAGTTATTCCGCTTTTTCAATGGGATTGTGAAGTCATCTATTTACCTACACCCCTCGGACGATCAGCCTCCGGAGTTTTGTCGATTGGGTTAGGGCTACATGCTAAGTTCTCTGAATGTTTCACCAACTTCAGACGTCCCACGTTGATCCTTTATCTTGATTTGAAAGCTGCCCCTGATTCTGTCGATCATCAGAAACTTTGGCGGTGTCTGGCGAACAAAGGTGTCCCTTCCAAATTTATATCTCTTACGAGGGCACTGTGTGCGAACTCCTGTGGGCGTGTACGAGTATACTGGTAGCTTTCGCCTGAGTTCACCACTTCCAGTAGTATATGGCAAGACGAACTTCTCTTATCTTTCCTCATCAACTTAGTTATTGATGTGCCGCTTGAAATTCCTCTGCCTGTCTCTTAAATCTCGGGATTCGAAATGCTCCCGGTACGTTCCCTCTCAGACATTGAGTATGCAGACGATATTGCTCTCCTGCAAAGGGTACAGTGTTGTTACAAGACTGGGTTGAATCAAACCTAAACCTCATGCTTGCAGGCGAGTCAATCGACGTCGCAGATAAATTTGCTTACCTGGGCAGCTGGCAACGAAGTACGAAAACACTAACCAGCAAACTTAGTCGGGTGGGCAACCGCGGCCTCCCTGGATGGGGACCCCGGGACTCAATTCACCAATGGTTATTAACACTCAATTTTCAATTCAATTTATCAGCTTTGGACAGTCGATCATAGGTAGGTCGGTTCCAGCCGCTACAGTTTCAATCACTGGAAAATGGGATTGTGTAACATTGGCAGAAACGACCCGGTCGCCCAGTCAGTGGCTCTTGTACGTCAAAGCTATCATCTTCATTATGTGGCTACCCAATTCCTGAACTGACTGGACATGTCATCGGCTCCAAGACTTAGCCGTGTCTCCCAGACTCCTACTTTCCGGTGACCGAAACTGTAGCAGCTAGAACCAGTGTGCCTATGTTACACGGTTTATAGCTGATAAATTGTTGTGATTAATCGATTATTTCACCAGGTAGCCCATTCATCCATGGTCAAGAAACCTTGACCTCGTATTGGTTTTACAGCGAACGAGTTAGAAACGGTTTACCTTTCTCTGTTTTCGCTCTAAAATAGAGATCAGTCGTCAAGTTCTGGAGGCACTTTATACAAGAGCGACACTCTGGATAACGCACGAATTTCGGGTTATCTCATCACTCACTTGAAGAATCGTTCCAGAAATGTGGGTATGGTCACAGGTGGCTGTGTACTGGGACGTGCTTGTTAGTTCACTTCCACTTGTTTGGCAGGTTTAGTCTAGAAATTGCTGCCAATATACGCAGCTGCCGTCCAAAATTGTTATCCGGTGCCCACTACTCAGTTAGTACTCAGTAAGAGCACTTTTGTCGTTCAGCAGTATTCTTCATGAATGTGAAGCATGCTGCGTCGTCCACGACTCTTTCCTGACTATCTGTCGATTTCCGTTCGTGTATTTACAAAACCGAGACTGGTATGGAACACCTGAACAGCTTAAGAGCTAGAATTTGAAAGACCAACGGCAACATTATCTCCAGTGATTTGTTCGAGACTCGGTACTATTTCTACCCGCTCGATGCATCGGAAGTGAGCCCTGGATTCCAGAACTCGATCAGAGGTAGTCTGGTTAGTGAATCGAAAAGAACGGGAAGTCGCCGTTTATCAGTCAATTAAGAGTGCTACAGAACATAGCATGAATTGTCAGTTGCTCGACCGTATCCAGTTTATAACTTCAGCTGCTTACCTTCAGCCTAGTACGTTCATTTTGACCGGTAAACTCTGGCCTGTCATGGTTGATGTCACCTTATCTTGTCTGCTTCTACGGGAATGTGGGTCGGTTTTAGTGATGTCAGGGACCGCAGGGGAAGGCGCTGAAAGATTGACTCAAATCACCGTTCTCATTCAGAGACCGACCCGCCTTCGGACACTCCAGATTTTCGAGAACAGTGTCTGTATGGCGTATAGCTTGAAAGTAGACTATCGTTTTTTTCGTTTTGTGCTGGTAAGCTTATTTACCGTGATTTTAACTCGTTTACATTTTCTCCTGCTGTGCTACAAAGAGAACGGAAGCCTGGTGTTGTGCTGGTCCCCCACAACTAATCTAGTTCATTGAAAGATTCATAGGGACTGTGCTAGGAAGACGTGCCGGCAAGAGAAACTGGTGATCTTCTCATACGCATGACCGGTGCACCCATCGGAATTTATTGAAGGTCAGGCAAGGTCAATCGATGTAAACCCACTAACTATCTAATAGCAATCGATCTACCACTTTATGCAACTAACCTCAGCAACCTTCATCAGGAAGGCGCTAACGCGGTGTGGTTCTATGACGCCAGTACTCCAATTCTTGCCGGGTTTTGTGAATCACGTGTTTTCTCTACCCACCGTATCTTTCCAGAATGTTAGAAGCCGCTTGATCACGTGTCTCATGTGTTCCTCATACGACCTTTATCTTCTTTGCGTTTATTCACAGAGGCCCTGGAAGCTGAACGCCTAAATCATGCCAACTTACGAAAGGAGATGGAGAATGTGCTCAATGAGGTTGAACATATATGAGCCGGGGCATCTCCCGCACACGAAGAGTAGATCTGCAACGGACAGCTGTCATCTTCAACTCACCCTGTGTCACTAATCCAGCCCCAAAGCTGATGACGCAAGCCAAATAACATCATTCTGGCTTGTTCCCCCCCCCGTTGACTCTCATCTATCACCTGCATTGGGCATGTATTCTACCCAACCGCTTCTTTTGGCTGGATCTTGTGTTCTAGCTGCTTCCTACAATATATATAGTCAGTCCATTACTGCATGGTGCTTTGACCTTTGAATGAACTCTCTATCCTATCCATTCACCTCACACAGGGAGAGAACAGTGCATGTGCGTTGTACTCTTGTTAACCGAAATATCTGTTTCTGCGACCATTTTGTTGGTCGACTGCTTCCGGTTTTTATTGCCTGCGCCCGACTGAATCTTACCTGCCCGCCCCTCCCCGCCTGCCTGCCTGCATCTAGGTTTTTTTCTTTGTTTCGCTAATTTATATATTTCCTTTTTTAAATTGCATACTACTCTTCCGGAGTTTTTAAAAGTACTTTGCTATGTATTTTGGGGCGCTTTATTGACGTTTCCATGTGTGGATCCAGTCTCCTGATCGATGCTTTATTACCATGTGATGCTAACCTTGGTTGCTGATTTAGTCGTGAATATCTTGTTTCAAATCTTTCGTATGGTTCGCTTTTCTGTTGCACACTGTGGGTTCTGGTGGGAAGTATTGACTGAACCACTTTGAAGGCAGTCTACTGGCAGTTTACTGGGTGCCTGTTTATCTGGGGTGGGGATGTTCGTTCCACTTTTATGAGTGAACAGAAAGCCTCTGAGTGTGAATCGTAATACTCCACCCTGATGATAACAGGAGCTTAGAAACTGAGTTCCGGTTACCCGAGGTCGCAAAACTGCCGTAGTCATTGTCACTCTAACTTGGCAAACTTACTAGTGGAATGCAGTTCGTTCAGCTGTAGCACCCTTCCGGCGCCTAGCTGCCATGCCACCCGAAGGAGGCACGAGGGCTGAGATACTGTCAGGTTGCCCAAGCCTACACAGGGGAAGTCGAGAGGCAGAGGTTGGGTTCGGACCACGGACCTTCCGGTCAGCAAATTCGCGCTCTAACCACTTGGCTATGCCGCCCGTTCATTCGAGGGTGTCCAGTAGGTGTGAGCTGAATGTTGTTACTTACACCTATCCGGTTGCAGGCTGTCAGCTCTGCATACAGTAGACATGAAATCGTTTTCGGTACATTTTGGAGTGCGACTTCGTGAACTATTTACAACACCAATATCTGGGTGATGGGTGAATTGGAACAGTTGTGGTTTCCGAATTTTACAGCCAAGCATTAACAGAAGAACCCCAGCCCACCTCATTCATTCTGAGTGCTCGATTCTGAGCAGTTACCGCGCTTCGAGTTTTCTTACGGTAATCTATCGAAGAACTAATCAGTACCGACTAGTCAGGGGGTGCTAATTTTTGCCTTCATTAATGATCATAGCTTTTTCTATCGCTCGTGGTTCGTTGTTCAAGACCTAGACTAGGGGAAGACGGTCGTCCATGTAAATGATCAACCCTCACCGTCCGCGTTACTGTCGGCGATGGCTGCGCGGTTTTCGGATCAGTTCGGTTACGTGGTCAACTTAACATAATGTTCCGTGGGAGTCAAATCGTTATTTGGCTCGTACGAACTACGTCCTGTAGTCCTGTAGCTTCTATCTGCATAATTTTTATTGAGTCGCTAAGCAAGCAGGTCGTTTCAGTCAAGTAGAACCTAGAGATAGGGTTATGCATTGATGAGTCCTCTACTTTTTTCCGCTTTTCTCTTTCAGACGAACTTGTCGCAGAGAAGGAGAAATACAAAGCACTCAGCGAGGAGCTGGATTCCACCTACGCCGAGCTTACCGGAAATTAGACAACATAGTGCCTTCTTTCAATCAGCTCCTTGTTCCTTTGATGAACATGAAAAAGGCGGAGTCTCTGCCTCTTTTCTGCTATCTTATGTATTTCTCGCTTCATTTGTCCCTTTGCCAACGTCGTATCACGCCTTTCATTGTGCTCCATTCGTATGTTGACCGATTTGCTGCTCTTCTTCGGGTTGATTTTCCTTTCGTCATGTGTTTTTTTCTCATCCATATGAGCTGCAAATTCGTTGTGGTGCACTCAGTATGATTGCTGAGTTACATCATTCGGATGGTGTCTTCTAATGCTCAGCAGACAAACTATGTTGGTGCTGGTCTTTTGCTCATCCCATTCAGTTAGTTCTGTTTCGTCCACGTGCTGCTGATAGATCTTGATCACGACACTTGTGAACAAAATAATTCTCCCCTATACAACACACAAATATTGTTCGTCTCGACTTTTCAGGTTCTTTTTGCGCGTCCACTTGTGTGCGAATCGATCAGTAGACGAATGGTGACCGTACGTGTGATCGATCTGTGGATGGGGTCGAATGTTGTGTTGGACCAGAGTGTTTTGTGTCCTGTTGGTTAGTCTGTGATTCACACGCTCAGTCTTGTATTACGCAGATTTATCCACCTCAATGTTTACTCTCTCTCTTAGGCGGAACGCGTTGATCCATACAAGTACCACCTCTGCACCTGAGGTTCGATTCATCGACTAGATGAAGGGAAACCCGGGTTCTTGTACTAAGGCTTATTCGAACCACGGACCATTTGATTACAAAAGTTTGTTAGGAGTTGTGCTATATGCATGCGCACTATCTACCAACTCGTCAGTTTGGGGAGGTCGTCTTTATCCTCCCCGCCTAAGACACTATTCCCAATAGTTTACCGAATAAATAACGATTATCAAGGGATCTACGCAAGACGTTTAAATCGCTTCTCCTGCTTATCGAGCGGGTTTCAGTGAGGCTAGAGACATGGCGACATTTGCTTTGCAGGATGCCATGGGAGACCTCACGTACCGGATTTTCGTTCGCAGATAATTTGAAGTCTTGATAAATGGAAATAAGGTTTACATGAATGTAGCCTACATTCTTGCGCTTTTACTGCATCAGTATCACGCATTAAAGATAGCTTTTCAGCTCGGGATTTCTCTAAATGCGTTGTTTTCCAGATGACTTTGTGCTTGATCATTCGGGTAGTTATAAGTCGACACTTGGACCCTCATATGTGTTCTGCTGCTAAGGGGATGTATGCATCATGTCATGTATATGCGTCCAAGATAATTGGAAGAACAAGATTTGACATTTTTTGCGTCACTCACAACCGTCGTTGTGGTAGTAGCTGCAATGATTTTGAAAAGATTTGTCAATTCAGCCTGGAACTTGAACACGTCAAAGTTTCTGTACATACGTGTAAAGTCCCGTGCTGTTCTGCACTTCAACTTTTCAGTTTATTTGATTTCTCGGTATATGGAGTTATTGGTAAAAAGAATTCGCGATTGGCAGGTTGCATATCAAGTGTGTCACCGAATGAATCGATCAGAGCACTGGGGAAATTTAATCGTTTTCTTCCTGTTTTTCGATTATTCTCCTTTGTTCTGTCTTCAAGACAGTTAGATCACTGTTTGAGTTTGCAGAGGTGATCAGCACATACTCGGACCCTGCAGGCAACGAGGTATCTGCCCTTTCGGAACAAGGTGGATTTATTGCTATCGAACACGTATGGAGGCAAAAATATGCTCTATATAAGCAAAATGTCTACAGCATTGCACTTTACTTTGATCAGAAGGGCTGAGTGAATACTAATCCCTCCGATTCGTGTGGTGAGCGTTCCATCTTCAGACAATAACGGAGCATTTGGTGTTTGATGTACGGTCTTATATTGTTCGCGGATTGATCAGACTAAAGGGCAGTGCGACGAGATTCGGGAATTATCGATTGAGGCTTCCTCCTGAAAGAAAAAGCACCCCATGATCACGTGACGTGAATTCCGTGATTGAAGGATGGGTGGAGTTAATGGCAATGCTGATCATCCATTCGTGCCCGAACGGTCAATTGTTCAAACCATGAACCGGGTGGTCGCAGGTTTGAGATGCCCTGGAGTTTCATGAGATTCTCACTACTGGTAATCTTGAATAAGGATGAAACAGTGCTTCTTGGTTTTTCAGACTAGCATGTTTATACTCTATAGGATGTCCTGTTTTTTTGCCAGCTTTCTCCTTCCAACTGTGTGCTCGGTTGTAAATTGTTTAGGATGATACGTTGTATGCAACCAAAAATGGGCGTTATGTCCCTAATCTAAGCGAAGCACTACGACACTGAACTCTGGTGATAGCTATATCTGCCTTCCTTAACTACGGCACCTTAGGGAATGAGCTGACTTGAGTATCACTTAGATTTGGATTGTCTTCGGTCTTTTTGTCCCCACTGCTTGATGATAATTCTACTAGTGACTTGCCTGAATAAGGCAACAGATGTTCTGCTGAATCGGTAGCTGACTCAGTTGCGGCCAAATTTGAAGACTAATTTTGTAGCATTCAGTATTTAACTGCCAGCGTCGTGATTAGGTTGATTTACAACTCTTCAAAGCACAGATGAAAAAAATACCACAATATGGCGATCAGAATGATCTGGTTGGGTTTTCAACTTCTCTCAGTGACCATGGTTAGACCGAAGTCACTTTTCCTGAAATCGGATTTCAAACTGGTGTATCTCTTTCGTCTCCAGTCCAGTTCATTTAATTTGTTTACGTTTTCTAAGCAACTGTCTTATGTTCATCTCCGTGTTTTGTTCGCACTGATTGTGCGTCACACCATGTGCTCATTGTAAAACAGATCTCTCCTATGAGATATGCTGCGAATGAACTGTGCAAATCAGATTCCAGGGAGCAATTAATCCACTGTCCAGACCCGGTATTTTTTATCTTGCTGGACATTTCGGTTCTGAAATATAATCAATGAAGTAAGGAGATAAGTTTAACTTTACAGATCAGTAATCCCACGACTACCGGGCTAAAATACGGCACCATTTTGTCCAATATAAGCCGGAAACCACTAGCGAACAGCGGGTGTTTTCGTTCATATCCTTCCTACTGATCAACTTCCGAAAGACACCTTGTTTTTCATCAACTAGAACCGACCAAGAAGTCATCGTTTCAGAAGGGTTTGCTGAAAACCACCGATTGTATACTAAACCTTTCTGAAACGAGGCTTTCTTTAAATTTGCTTGTAGGCAAATCAGAATGCGTGACACATCAGCACCAGGTTCTTTTCTCCTGTTTTCAATTTCAGTATGGTTAGATAAACCTTGTGGTTGTACAGCAGTGAGGCATCCGTGCCAACACTGATGTCGCCTCTGTAGAATACGATAATGATGATACATGAGAGGCCGGTCCTCACAAATAGATTTCATTCAGAAGGTGAAAACTGTAATTCGAAACACTTTTGAGTTACTGCTCCTCACACCATCTTCTCAAGTCGATATACTCACTAAAATGAGGATTGACGCAGGTGTGTACTCAGCTATATTCGAGCAACTAGGTTGGTGGATTAAATTGCGGCTAAATGTGTAGCTATGTCGACCGAATGGACGCCTGTGGTAACCGTTCTCACTCGGAGAATATTTCCTTGACAAGGATTTGAACAGATTACTTGTAAAGTAGGTGCTCAGATCCTAAAACTATCGTACAACAGAGATTATTCAGCGTTAAGTGAAAATGTTCAATGTGAACTGTTGAAATCGGTGTTTGTTGTCATGTTAGAAGTTTCATTCAACTGAACCGGCAAAGTGATGGCCATTCCATTCCACATCTGAGTACTCCGTTTAGGAACATATACCTCCGCACGACAGTTAATCTCTCGTGTGACCTCACTGCAACTAGGAGCACCATCTTTAGATTCCTTGTCGAATACATAAGAGATATGCTTTTACTGAACAAGCAAAACAAGCGATTTAAGATCACAGGACAAAATTATAAGCATATTAGCGGTGGCGGATGATCCAGCAGCGAACAAACGAAAGTACAGTACTTCTCGCTGAAAAGAACGCTTACGGGGTCAATCTGGCTGGCATTAATTACAGGGGTAAACTCTCCTCTATCGAGAAGCACAAGGACTGGGATACCGTCAGGTTTCCCAAGCAAAGTCAGGGGCAGTCCAGATGCAGATGTTGGGTTCGAACTACGGACCTTCCGGTCAGTAAATTCACTCCTTTGCCACTGAGCTGCTTCGAGCTCAGCTCTATCGACTGTTCGAGCGAGCAATAAAGTACGTACTTGAAATTCCGAAGATGATGCAGTGAAACTAGTCCAGGGGTGTCTTGATTGTACCCTATAACTTTTTCAACATAACATACACCCCCAAACACCGTCACCACGGCAGAAGTCCAGAAGCCATCCTCAGAGTGCAAATTTTCTTATAAGACAGTGACTGGAACTGCACCAGGGACTTTTATCTGTAAGTATTTTCTCTCTGCGGTAGCTCTGCACACAGCGAAATAACATCAGTTGATGACACTGGGGTGCATGTTGTGACATCAAGCGATATTACACTCCACAGTCATACTCGTCATAGAGATCTTTGGAGGCTGATATCATAGTTGTAAAGTTTCATCTGTTTTTCACTAGAAATATCATTCTCAGAAGAGATCGGTGTTTGACTTTTGATGCATAGTTCAGTGGTAAAATATCCACCCTCAGGAAGAGGACAAATTGCAAGAAACTGTTTTTATTAGTTTTTCTGACGTGGTCCTTCGAGATAGAATTAGTGTAGGCTTATGTCCCGCTGAAGGAACAAAACCCTTGAAGGTATTTTAAGTGAATCTCAAAGTGCTGGAAGGTGTAGTGAACCGGTTCCAATACTGAGGACTGCCTGAAATGATGACCTCTTTCAATACGTTGACTCATGAGGAACCTAGGCGTTCGAAGAACACAGGGGAGGCCAATAGCAAGTGAACTAGTATGAAAGTTTGTCTTTTCGGAGGGACGGAATTGTAATAGCTATACCCTATTGAGGCAGTATTGTATTAATTCAAGCGTTCGGACGTCTAATCCGCGTAGTAATACGCATTCTGTGATCTGGTCTTTTTTGGATGACAGTTTTTGAACTGGAGCACTGATAATGTTCATTTTTGAAAGGCGAAGATGTGATCTTCCAATATACAACCGTCAGTGCCTCGTATTCGGGGTTGTCTAGAATCAAAACGGTCGTTTGAACATAGGCTATTGTACAACAGAGCTGGGAGAGTACATTGCACTTAGGAGAGGATTCCACAGGACTATCCTATTAGAATGTTGTTATCCCGAAAACTCCATGGCGATTTCGGTTAATCCAGGAGAAAGGTACTCGTATCCTGCCCCTCAGTCCAGGAAGTAAAGCCGAGAATACTATATTTTTTCTACAGTCTAAGTGTCATTTGGTAACCAGTCCCATCAAACGCAATTTAGTCTGGGCCCTAGAGCGCGTTTTTTTCTGCTGCCTGATTTTGTCTCGCTCACAACATCAAGAGGATCGCACGGGGAAATGGCGGTAAATGGATTGTGGTTAAGGTGTTCGTCGAGACCACAATTTCTTGTTTGGCTCGAGACACCTTTTATCCTTAGAAAATTACTTTTCTACTAGCGTAATACATTCCTTTGCATACCAATTTGGTTGTGACGGGAGACTCACCGGGAACCGAGCTAAATCTCTCGTTGGCGATTAAGAAACTTAATGCGCTGCACCAGACCGCCTCACGTTTCAGTTGGTACGATATTCGAGATGTCGCGATACATATATGGACGCGCTGCACTACTCATGAGGTTGTTGGAAACTCTTCGACAGCCAACGATCGATTGCGCGTTTCCAGTTTGAGCTCAGCAGGTAGGCGCAGTCCCCGAGTCTCCACCAACTTTATGTTCTACTTGGGCTGTCACGATACCGAGTATGTGAGACCTTCTGCGCAAATATTAGGTGTCGGTTGTTAGTTTTGCGTCCCTAGTTTTTGTTTGCATACTGTAGATAGTGAACGGAACGTTAGCATCAAATGAAACCCACTCAGTGCTTAGCTGTCACGCCAAATGAAAGAGGTGTGGGAAACTACTAGGTTACCAAAGCCTAGACAGGAGCGGTCAAGAATCTGAGGCCGGTTGGAACCACGTAACTTCCGGTCCGTAAGCTAGTGCCTTACCTACTGGGCTATATCGACGCCCAAAGTTAGTACATTGTAATGTAATTTTCTGTGCTGTAACAAAACTAATTTGGGCGACCTAAATTTTGAATCTGTAGGAAGTTGTGCCTTTAGGTTTGGTCATATGACCAAATGACGCAGCAGTGGTGGAGCAGAAGAGTGAAGCAGGTTGCTTCATCCGTTGAATTTCCAACAATCTGGCCAACATTCTTAGTTGTTTTGAGGGTGAGAACAACTTGGTACTAACAAAAACTGGCCCTTTATGCCAGTCTGCTACCTGGTTTACCCTAATTTTGTGAAGTAGCTGTCTCAAAAGCCGCTGCCTACTGTCTGAAACCTGTCGCCCAGAAAGACATCGATTTGGTGCTGTTCTTTGTTGAAAACGTAAAAGGGGAAGCTTCATTTTCTTGAACGGTTATTAAAAATATTGAAGTCTGTGCGTAAAGGCTGAATATGTCATTCATTTAAATTTCTATCATCCCATTAATCGTTTGAGAATATTCGCTTCAGGCGTTAGTTATTACTTTGGAAATTCACGCTTCAGCTAAACGCTCAACTTTTTCCAAAATTGGCAAAGATTATGTACTTTTCAGTCAGATGATTTGCGCTGCCAACATCAGAATCGTTTGGCCTTTTATTTTAACTACTCGCAATAATAATGAGTAGTTTGGAGAGAGAATGCCTTTTCCCGTGCTATTCTCAAGTCCTTGTAGCAGTTGCTCTGCTGACTAGTTTTTTGACTTATGACAAATGGCCGTTTACACTCACAAGTTGATTCATCGCTTCAAATTACCACTCAGAACTTCATTCTGCGTTTGTGAGCATCAGCCGGTAGTTTCGGAGTCGTACTACGACAGTTCGCCGATACATTTAATCACGGTTTCTTGAACATGGTGAACGTTCCAGCTAGTTGATCACAGAAAGATAATATTATGGCGGCGAAAAATTCGACCCTCGTGCATCGCAATTTGAAATCTTCAAGATGGCTAAAAACAAAACTTGAAATTCTGGAAATAATAACAGGAGTGAGTACAGAAACCACAACAGAAAATCATCAACTTCCATTTTTACACTAGTTTTTACATATATTCACAGATCCAAAAGCCTTGACTCCATGAAGTAAGCTGAAAATGTCTCGAGCATTGTACAATGAGGCATTCTGTGTGTCACACGTAGAACAGCTGAAAAATCGTGTGAATACTGCACTAGGGTAGCCGATAGTAGGGTGAGCCACGATATCGAATAGACGGAATGGAAAACGAAACAAACGATTTAAAAAATTTCACGGTTTAGACAGTCATGGGGTTTTGCCTGAGACAACAACAACTGCTACGTTGTCATGACACTTTCTTCTTCACGCGCCAGACGATTTCCGAGCAATCTTAGTTATGTCGCTCGGGGAGAGCCGTTAATTTTAGCTACAGGAACACTGTGTTTCTTCAGTTTCTTGACTAACTGCAGATCCAGTCCCTTTCGGCGGATAAGACGTCCTTCGAAAAGCAGAAGAAAACTACATATCCTTTGGCTGTTCAATTTGGCGCGTATTCATTGTGCCAGAAGGCTTCACTGGAGCCCACCCTCCAGAAGGACATTCTCGGCTTCAGGTTTTGGCGCCCACACCAAAGCGACGTTACTTTGTCTAATATTCGCGAAACATCACGAATTTCCCGCACCACCTTTTTGGTCATGATTTTTTGCTACACTCCATGTTTATTTCACTATCTTAAATGACATTCTGAACGTAGAAGGTCAGGAAATGCACGGCCGAGAGACACTACTGTAAGCAGTGGGGAAATTCGCGAGTTTCGAATGAGATTTCATCCTGCAATTGAAACCGAGCGAGGTTGAATAGCCCCCACCGTTTCGCTTGCTCAAAAGCATATGCAGTGCGCATCTACAGTGTTTCCAGGTTTCCGGTCTTTTGATTTGCAGCTCAGCTCTCCACAGTTTGGCCAGAATTGGCCGATCAATAGTCTAATCAACTAGCAGTCAGACGGGATATGGCATGATGAAATTTCAGTCACGCGATTCACGTCACGTGATCCATTGCTGATTGGCTCCATGTGTGATGACTTCTAGGAAGCGCCGAGCGACCTGTAGAATACACGTGAATAAGGAGGAGTTTCTGTTTCTTTTACGTGAAACTAGATGGGTCTTATATCTTTGTTTTTACAGGGGATCGCCATTTAAAGGTGAAACACCTGGAGATGATCGTAGGAATGGCGATACACCTGCAATATATAACTAGTTCTTAAAGTTGTACCAAGTAGTGTGCCTTTCCGAAGGACGAAGTTAACATATCTGGTGTCATGCTTATTCAGCATTCCACTAATCTACGTTTAATTCAATCATGTATCTACCGCATCTGCTACGTTAACTGCATTACTTCCTGGCTGACGTCATTCCTTACGAAATGACTAGGAACCACTGCATTTAGACTCGAGGTTAAACAACATCCATCAGAGCACAAACAAAACAAGCTTTTTCCGCTGTTACATCATCCGGGATAATTGTAAAAGTTGACGTCCGTCTGCAAGTCTTTTACGGTTCTCCGTAAGGGTGCAGTTAAACAGACCGGCTGAAGACAAATTTCTTGCTGAAGTCTTTGGCCATATCTTCATCTGTTGTTCTGGAGTCAGTCACTGTCACACAATATGACTACAATTCTGATCGAACAAAAGTAATTGGAGTTAACCTGGCGTCGGTAACTCGCTAATCTTCCCTAGGCATTACTACGAACTCAAGAGCTGTTTTTATCTTCGCTCCGTAACAAGTGAATCACTGAGATTTGTGGCGATGCAAGAATGGGCTAGAATCAAAGTCGGTCGGTTCGTTGGCCTCATTGAATGGGGAACGCAAAACAGATCATTGGGGGGGAGCGAGAGGCGCTCAATTCTGTTTGTGCAGTCGTATACCGCTGGACGACAAATTTAGTGGTCTTACAGATGTCACTTCCACTGAATCGTGACTTCCACCTGAAGCAAACTTCACCACGCCAACCTCCCCCACAAAACATCAACCGTAAAATTCTTGTAGTTTCGTACCTACTGCTTCCATACAGCGTCAACTCTTTTCAGGACGTGGGAATGCGAGTTTTCAGCATACAAAGTTATTTCTGCCTCCGTACAGTGAAGAATGAAGTTCGAGACCTATCTTGGCCTCAAAGATAATCCTGGACACACATGCCTAACACCGCGTAATGAGTCTGACAATACAGCTTTCAATAGGAAGTTTAGTTCCACGACTTGGGTGCAGTACGATAAATTAGCAGATATGCCGCAGAGATTTAACCGAAATGAGGTTAGACTAATTTCTCTAGTCAGTGTTACGAGTATTTCGGGCTGATTCACTCGATAAGGGTTCCGTTTTGCAGTTGCTAATCCAGTTGATTAGCTCGGAGTTTTAGACGCAGAAAGGTGGTGTATCCATCCCTTAAAGGTGAGGCGAATGTCATTCGGTTCAGCCGAAAAGGCGCTGATGGTTACTGTCGAGCTGATGTAAGTGTCAGTGATGTTTAGTCCGGAATCTGGACACCATTGGAGGAGCAATGAGTCACGACACACTTTACCTGCTGCTATCTGGAAGTATACTCTTGGTCTCAGCTTGCGCAGTACATCATTCTGCTATTGACTGCTTCTTCAAGCTCCATAATGTGATGTCGGTTTATTCGTTCTGTGGACGTTTATCACGGGCAGGTCCTGTCAAATCATGCCTCGACATACATAACTAACACTCGTTGAACTGAGCTCTCACCGTTCCGAAAATCCAGTCATCGGTCAACATCGAAACATCAATAATTTAGTCTAGCTGCATCTGGTTTATTTTACCAACCGGATTTTATTGTCATACGTAACCATGTGGTGCAAGTTGACTCTCCTATTTTCGGATCGCACTCGACTAAAAAGGTGGAGCGATTAACTAGTATGCTAATTAGGGCTTATCAGGTGACCTGTATTGAACTGTTTATCGCAAATACTGTTTCTTGCTGAACAACAAATCCGAGGATAACGAGGCAGACATCCAATAAATCGGAAGTAGTAGTGAGAAGTGGATTTATGACCAAGAGAGTTCTCACACAATGCCTGCTTCCATTGGGAAGATTCTGCATTTGAAATTCTAACAACATCTCGGGT
>NW_008751691.1:2112243-2113206 GCF_000715545.1 Opisthorchis viverrini | reverse complement strand
CAATTTGGGTTCAAGTAGATCATAAGGTTGACGGAAACCCGGGGACTGCGTCGAAGAGTTTTCAGCAGCCTTGTGAGTAGATTCCTTTATGAATTCACTGACACTATTTAGCGGAGAATTCTTAACGCAAGTAGCCGTGTTTCCCAAGGTGACAGGTCATTCTTGGGTTAAATTCACTAGTCTTTACGCTTGTGACATCCCTACCTGACCAGAAGGATCCTAATTTGGCCCAGCTTAACGCATGTTTGATTTTTCTGGCTCCTATACTGTTTGTCGGTTCAGATTCAGTTGCACTGAAGTCAATATGAAGGGCAAAGCAAAATTGTTGCACAAGGGAGAGCTGAGCACCTTCTAAGTAGAGTAAATCCGTGGGCCGATGACGGCCGCAGAAACAATCAATTGGCCTTCAGGGTTTTTTGATGACAGAACGCTGGGGAGACAAGGCACTAGTTCGGTCAAAGCAGTTAATTTGCCCTCCTGTTGAACTGGATAATCCTGGCTTTTCGTGATCTAGACCACTAGTTTTCTGAGAGCGGAAAGTGCGTGATAGAAATTCAGTTCAACTCAATAGTCCACGAACCCGTTCCGCCTTCCATATTTCTTGTTTATCTAAACTGGAATTGAATGGAATGGTAACATCATTAGACGTACGTTTGTAGGCAGCACGAATGGTAGTCGTAAAAGGAATTCCTTAGTGTGGACAGAACAAAGTGTTTAGAGCGAAGGAACTGGCACGGAGAGATTGAAATGCCACCATTTGTTCCTAACATAATGAAGTGTGACTAATGTAACGTTTCAACCTGTTCTTAATGCTAAGTACTTCTCTTCTGACTGGGTTCCGCGCAATACCATACGGAATTATCCCTGGTTTTACCAATTCCGAGGCAAAGCTCCACGGGGTGCATCCAGTGAGATTTCAACTCGTCCCCAAGAAAACCAGATGAATACTACAGCTCGAATTCC
>NW_008751691.1:2087745-2111039 GCF_000715545.1 Opisthorchis viverrini | reverse complement strand
CGGAAACTCGGTGACTGCGGCTACCTGATGAGCTCCAAGAAGGGCGAAACTGGTCGTGGATTATCGACGAATTTTCAGCAACTTATGAGTAGTGCATTACGAACATGCATGCTCGGTGTTTTTATAGACAATGGTGCGTGACATCACTTTGTATCAGACCGATGTATTCGCAGCAAACAGTATCTTCCGACCTTAGCATGGCAGCTCATTTTGTACGCCCGAAAATAAGAAAAATCAACATTTTCAGGTGTAAACAAATTTACGAACATTCCGGGAACTCACAGTTTGCGCTAGCTCGCTTCCGGCAACTGTTCTTCTCCAGATTTTTTTCGGGTTTATTTCGCTTTTTGACTGCCCGCTAACATGAATGAATTAGCACTTGGCAGCTGGACTCATTTTGGTCTTTACGGGACACCTCTTTGTTGTCCAAATGCCAAATTCATCGACCTTGATGACCTTCGCTGCCCCAGAGGGGACTATTACGTTCCCAATCACATGGAAGTCACAGACTGCAGGCCAGTCAACCTATAACTCTGGTACTGACACTACGGTTGTTCCCCTCAGATTAGTTTTTTGTTCTTTTATTATCTGTTGTTTAGTACCACGGTGTTGTTCGTACATCCTATCAACCAGCCACCGAATTTTTTTCTACATTCCTTCCGAATTTCGGCTAATCCAACCAATCTTGGCATATGGATACATCCGCTTTCGATGACAGGTTACACACGGGATATTTTCCCTAACGTTAAATCCTTTGTTTAGTCGTTTTCCACTTGAGGCTATCAGTATGAGTCTCACACCAGCTTTCTCGATGACCGAGATTACTTGTACAACACGCGTGGTCATAAAATTTGCCTTATCCATCTCGAATGACTACCGATCATAGAAACCAATGCCGTTTCATTCCACGTGATTTTTACTGGGTGATCAAGTTTAGTCTAAGCCGGACTGGGCTGAGAATTTTACTGGATGTTTCCAAGATATCTTCATTTCGCTAAAAGCTTTGTCCGCATAGGGACACGTCAGGGCAGTTTGACAGTCTGACGTGCTTTTTTGATTCCTCTGTTTCATTTCCGCTTTTTAGATCAATGTTAGTGCCTAATTCAAATTTCCAATGGAACAAACTGGTCAGTATTTGTCAGCAGGGCGTCGAAATCAACTATGTGGTTGTGGTTCACTTTTGATGGCATCTCTTCAGTACTAAGCTAATAAACAACTCAAAAATAGCGTGTAGGTTAATTGATTGCTTAAGTTTAGTCAGAGCTGATCGATAGCCGCGATGACTTCGATCAACGGACATCAGTTCGCTCCTGTAATCATCAGTCATCCTGCAACTTGATGGTCTTCAGCTTTGATAGAAGTCTCTTGAGGGTTGTTTTTAATCCTCCCCCTTACACTTGAATTCCGTGACCGAGTACCTAAGCATTTGTAATCACGTCCCGCATACGTTTTCACCAAGTATGATTTTTCTATTGTTGTCCTTCACTTTGCTAATGGTTCGAAAGACTGAAACTTTTTTCATAGTACCAAAGTTGTCAAATGGTATCTTTCCTCAGTGGAATTCTGAAGCCGCCAGAGGTGCTTAGTCATGCGGTTATAAATTCGCGGCTAAAGATGCCTCGGCAAAAGATATTTCTGACCCCGGCTGACTGGACCACCGGTTCTCATCGTGGATACTATTGTTGCCTCACAGGGAGCTAATGCTCTATCCGCTTTGATCCCGCAGTCCGTCTTTATTCCAAATCGCACACGAACCAATCAGATTGTGGTCTTATTCAATGCGCGTCCGTGTATTCCACATAGCCTAAGCAATGTCCTCTGTTTCTTTGGGTTAATCTTTAGTACACGTATTTATCTGCCTTCTTACCTTCTCCGTTTGAAAATAGTCACAGTCAGTCCTGTGACTAGTTAGCTGCTGCAGCGTCAGTTCGGAGAACATCAGCGGTTTCGGTTGCCACCATGCCAATCTGAGTTTGGCGGACGGGCACACACATCGTCTTTTCTTCTGTCGACGCAGAGTATGACGGCAACCTTTCGAATGTTGTTGTTACTAATGCTTCAGACTTTGGACGCTTCCGACTTTGGAGACGCAGAACTACACGATTTTCAGTTAGTTATTGCATGACTGGAATTGTATCGAAAGTGTTGCAGCTCATGTGGATGTACTAGTGTAACGGCGGATACTACTGATGAGGCGTGTGAGTATTCTGTAGCCTTGTCGAAATCCGCCCCGCATCCAATGGAAGGTGGAGTGGAACTGCTTTGCAGTGTTCCTTTGCAATTGATTTATAATCGGTGAATTTCCATGAAAGTTCAAGAACACGCGAGAAAATGCTCAGTTTTTAGAAACTAGGTGCATGGGAGATGTTTACTTTCCTGTCCAATACTTTGCAAATGCTTGGTTGGAGTTGGACTTCGAGGTGGAGGCCTTCGCTCCTTAGGCTGGTAATTGCTCAGGTGCATGTCTGTCTGTTCAGTGAGTTCGGCAGTTGAGTTGCAAATTTCTTCTTGTCAGTGCAGTCTGAGGCAAGTCAGTAGTCGTAATACGACAGGCGTTAAACTTGCATCCTTATTAATGGGATGGCGGCNTTTCTTCTGTCGACGCAGAGTATGACGGCAACCTTTCGACTGTTGTTGTTACTAGTGCTTTTGACTTTTGACGTTTCTGACTTTAGAGACGCAGAACTACACGATTCTCAGTTAGTTATTGCATGACTGGAATTGCATCGAAATTGTTGCAGCTCATGTGCATGTACTAGTGTAACGGCGGATACTACTGATGAGGCGTGTGAGTAGTCTGTAGCCTTGTCGTTCCGCCCAGCGTCCAATGGAAGGTGGAGTTAACTATGGAACTGCTTTGCAATTGCTTGACATTCAGTGAATTTCTATTAAAGTTCAAGAAGACGCGTGAAAATGTTCAGTTTTTAGAAGCTAGGTTCATGAGAGTTGTTTACTTTCCTGTCTAATACTTTGCAAGTGCTTGGTTGGAGTTTGCTCATAAACGACTTCAAGGTGAAGGGCTTTCTTGGTAACCACTCATATGACTGTCAGTCTGTTCAGTGAGCTTGGCAGTTGAGTTGCAAATTCCTCTTTGTCCATTCAATATGAGGCAAGTCAGTAGCCGTATAACGACAGGCTTTAAACTTACTAGGATAGCGGCCGAGTCTGCTTATAATTTATTCCACTTGTAGGATGACCCGCCAAACTATTCAGTCAGATCATCTTCTTAAGATGAATGTGCTAGTTGTTCAAGCGCGTGATTCCGGGCAGAATAGATTACTTTTTTCAAGATGAGGTGTCTAAGCAATAGCAGATGTCTTTATTTTTGCTGATCGTCTCGTGATTTCGAGGAAAGGTAGTGCAGTAACGATAACATGCGCCTAGTTACATATGATGGCCGAGAACAGACACGGATATTGAAGACCTTAGAACAGTGCAGACGGAAAAAATGGCACTCGTAAATGATCAGCTGCAGACATGGCCAATAAAGTACAGACTCCGGAAGCGGATTCGTATAGATTTTGCAAACCGGCGAAATCAGTCCTACATTCCTCCTGTCGTAGATGACTTGAGGTTTTCGAGACACAGACCTTTTGCCCGAAATAAGGGAAATTTTATGTATACGTAAACTAAATTGCAATCGGATAGCGTGGACAACAGCACATGCCTGTTGAAGAGGAAACACTTCTCTGAGGAGAGAAGTCATTCGAGAATTTGTTTTGAAATTTGTCTTTGAGTTCATCAACCAGACGAGATAAGAAGGACTGTTGAAATGGCGGTATCAGGAAGGTCAGATTCCTGAACGCCCTCAGAACGCCCGAAACCTGTTGTTCCACCAAAATCTAAACAGGAAAGCCGGCAAGCATCCAGGCCAGTCAATTATTCAATCAATTCAGCAAAACCTGATGAGTGTTCATGCATGTCACAGAAGCACGACCGAATGTGATCTGCGTTCATGCATTTCATAGAGGCACGATCGATGTTGACGGGTGTTCACTAACACCTATCGGACAGCCTGGATCAATGTCAGAAAGTTCCCTTTAAATTGCATGGAACCGTTGTAACTTTCGCTCACGCTCACGCTCTCCCACTCGCTTGTTCGCAATATAGCTATTGTGTTCCCTTCTGTGAGTCTTTTTTCAGGCAATAGGCACTGGAGCGGGTCAGCAGCAGATACCACAGATTGACGAATCAACAGATATAACAGGCGGACAGGCAGACTCAACGCCTCCAAATCTTGAAGCTACGGACAAAAGAACTGTTTTATGTGTGTCCAGTGGAAGAAAAGACAAACTATGTAGATCCATAAGTGTATTGAAGCCATGACAAATTAAATTGACATAGATGTGGTTGTGTGGTGGTTGTTGATCATCACACGTGGTACTCACAGCTTGTCCGACCTTGGTTCAAACCGAGCTGTGTTCTCATTTTCGACCCAACACCCATGGGATGTGTAAAGCCCACATTAAGAATATGCAGGTTGTAGCCAGCGAGCTCTACTTCTTCACCGGCTGCCACATCGCACCCTTCTACCGGTAGTCTCAAGTGTTGGAGTTTTTCCACAACCTTTAATGGAGAAGTGAAATAATGATTTACAGGAATACTTGTCAGTTAGAAATATACTTTAATTCGCAAAAGATTTTCCAAGGTTACTGGCTTACCTCTTTACATGTGAGTCCATTAGCAGGCCCGGGAACAGGGAAAACTGTAAAAGATGTTATTTTATTTGAAAACTGAGTTCAGAGAGTTGACAAGAACTAACCAGTCTCGTCAAAAAGGGGGCAAATCTGCTTCTACCTTAAGATAAACAGAGTGGTCCTGAAGAGTTTATTCAAGTGACTTTTCAGACCGAGAGAAACGGTCTTCTAAGTGATTTACACTCTTAGGCTCGAAGATAATATCCGACTCAAAACTGCAAGGTTTTTAAAGAAACAGAAAATCAAGCAGTGGGGTGATTGACATATCGGATGAATTATCCACGAAATTAGATTAATAACTTCGCCATCACGAAGCGTATTTGTTTGTCTCTTTTAAAATACTGACATGCCGCAGGTACCAATAGGATGAAATCCAAACACTGAACTGGTGGATGCGCTATTTCAGTGTTAACTGGGGGGGTGTATAAGATTGGAAGGGAACGATGAGTAAAAACGGTTCTCATCCAAACTATCCAAACTATTCACTATAAAATTCAAATCTGACTTTCATTTTTTGGCCTGTTCGGGGCAGTCAGTAGAAAACTTTCATAATTTCAAATCATGTAACTTTTTTCACTCTTACCTGAGACTGGTGGCTCCGAGGCTGGCCCTGAAAGCGTAAGTAAAAAGTTGAATGAAACCAATACAATTGATCAACTTCCATCAGAGTGCCAAGTATCTGATGGTTAATGTGCGCACAAATACATTTTATTGGTAGTGGTTTGTAAAAAACCATTTTGGCTTTATCCAATTTCCGTTCCCACTTGTCTGTTCTAAGTAAATTATTTTTAATGGATATTCATGAAAAATTGTGATAAATTTGTGTTCAACCTTTGTTTGATCGACTGAAGCGTTGGTATGCTGCGTTATCCTTGGTCACTTTCCGTTGGAGAAACGTTTTTTAACCGGTTCTACCAAGCGCATCGTCACCGAGACTGTGGATGACTCATGAAAATTCGGCCAGTTGAAGTCAGTGGAGTTGAGTGCTCACGAGTGAGCCAATGGCAGTAAACAAAGGAATGGCAACACGCTTGTGTTTCACGAGCTCAAGAGTTTATCCTCGTAAACACTGCTCCAGTGACAGTGATGAAGATTTTACAAGTGGGGGATACATGGTGAAAGCTTTCAAACTATAATGTGTTGTTTTTTCGCCATAATTCATTAGACGCTCAACTTTTGTTATGCAGTCACTTTCAGGTAGGCAATCTAGCAAACCAAATATGCCAAGGTGAGATATCTTTAAGGCAACCTAAACAGAGCCTGACCCGTGACTCCGTCATTTACATACAGCCTAGCTTTCAAGCCGCAAATCACGTTTGTGCACTCTGCATCTATATGGTCAGTCCACGGATATACGGTTGAACACTCTTCTCATAGTGTGGTCTTACCCAGTGTTCGCTAGGACTTCCGGAAGCTAAAGAAACTCAGTGATGATGTTTACCAAGACTTATTCGGATCGCTTTGAGAATGGAGAATTGCAGTCAGAGAATATAGATCGAGAACTACCTTCGTTCTTCACCGATGACTTTCGGACCTCTCTCCTGCCTTTCAAAAGTATGGATACTCTACTTTTTTTAGGATATATCGATAAAGGGTTAGCTTGAGCAGCGGCGGCCAATTGCACTGTCTGCGTGGATTGACTGCTCCAATGGCATTCATCAGTTTTTGGTCACTCCGTATAGAAAATCAATATTGTTTCATTCGCTAAGTCTGTTTTTATGCACCATACTGACATGATATTCACTCCATCAATGTCGTAAATTAGTTCACTCTTTAAAAATCTCATAGCACAAATGCCAATACTCGGGTGAACAGAACAGCAAACTCACCTACAAACGTTCTGCATGATCCGAATCCTCCGCCCACGTCCCTATTCACTTTCCAAAGCACGTAGGCTGGCGACAGCGTATTTCCTTCCACCTCCCGAGCAATATCTGTTTGGAAGCTGAAGACATCAACGGATCCCTCTTGTTTAAGAAAGTGACATCCAGACAGCTTTCCGGAACTCCAGAGTTCTGGATTTAGAGATTTAAGCTGAAATGACATAAATGACTGTTTGTATGGAGAACAAGGAACAAACCCGAGCTCTGTACAGCATGAAGTTAGTCCTATGTACTAACAGACTTCCAGATTGGTTAAAGGGACAAAATATTACAAATTACGCTAAAGATACATCATGAATTTCGCTCCTGGACCAGTTCTCGAGGATCTTTTTGTGTGAGCTGAAAAGCCAGCGGTTGGTAGACCTAATACTTTCTCGATAGAAAGGTAAACGCCGTCTCTCTCCTGCTTGAGGCTCATCCTGATCCAAGGTTAATTTTGAAAACCTTATCTACAAGCATTGATGTGTCTTATTCATACGTGACTACTCTTTCTAGACCTGTTTTGTATACAACTAGAGTGGATACAATGAGTTATGTCCCAAGAGATAAACAAACTGCTCTAGCTTCATCTTATTGAAACTGAAACCAGGCTTGGTGTGTTGTTTGTCCGAAAGAACCAGAAATATTTTGCCGGGAAATTACATACAAACATGCTTTGCGAACTGCGTGGTAATGGTAGAGGCATAGGGGATGAGAACATCCAAAACAGATAATTCAGAGTGCCAGTTGATAGCTCATCGTACAGATGAATCCAGTCTAAGCCTAGGAGTTCCGGACATAAGTTACATTCCTCTTAGTAGGCATCGGCTGTGCGCACCTCCGGACAAATCCTTCGGCCATTGCAGTCTGTACCAATCTTTACTGGCGGTTTATCTGTATTGAGAGCAACTCGCTGTTAGGAAGAATATGTAGCACCGCTCACCTCCCCACCCGCCCACATCACATCATTTGGCCCAACTTTACCCGGCTCGCCCTGTGGAGACTGGGATGGAATTCTCAAGCAGCTTGTGGGAGCTATTCTTTCTTTCTTGTAGTTTATCATTAAGCAGAACGAATGGGATCAATCACACGGCTGTGACCGTATAACCATACAATTCGACTTTCACTCACACATAGTCGACTGTAAAATGCGGACTTTTGCTCAAACTAGCAGTGACTTGGTCTGAATTTTTATATCTGAAATAGCTTAGAATAAACACGTTTAGTCCGAAATCTCTGAGTTACTGCGAAATCTTCGGTTTAAAAACAAGGAAGCGTGAGGTGCCTATTGGTCACTTATCATAAAATTTAAGTAAGTAACTTTTTGGTTGAAACTTACGTCGTCACAGCTGTCAGTATGTCGTGCTAACCCTGTGACTTCCAGATAAGCGTAAAAAGCTATTCAAAATGAAGAGATAAAAGAACTTGTTACGGTTTTGCCTAACGAACGTTCAACTACAGTTCACTATTCTTTAAAGAGAAATTCCCACTTTAAAAAGAACCACACTCTCCTAGACTTTTCGCCGCTGGGTCAACTTTAAAAAAAAACATCCCAAGCAGGGAAGTAGCAAACCAGAAAGCGACGTTGTTAAGTTAGAAATGCTCTTCTGTCCGAAATGTTCAAATGTGTCTCATACCTCAGAATCAAAGGGTCGGTCGTTTTTTCGGAAAAACATTCTTTTCCTTGAAGCATCTTCACTTTTCACGCTGTACGGACTATATCGTATCGCACTACATTAATTTCTCAATATTTCACCTGCAGAAAAATACAGCATAATCTCGTGATGTGCGGTGAATGTGAGCTTCTGTTGAGGTTTATAAGCCATTATATAAAATAGCATTGGATTGTCCTGTTTGATCAGTTCATGCAAATCCGTTTTAACCGAACACGAGCGAGGTTGGTACAATGGATATATTTTTCATTAATTTTGAAACCAAGCTTGACCTTGTATGAATTTCAGACAATTTCAACAAGGTCTACTCATGATTAGACAGAATAGCCGCCTTTCTGGGCATAACGCAAGAGAGGCAAATCAAACCAGGTGTTTTTTAAACCAGTGTGTACCAGGTGGGAGATTAAAGTCTACAAAGAGAGCTAGAATTTCTCATAAGCCTGTTTTTGACGGCGTAATGCTTTAACAAGTTTCTCGGAAAATATGTGATAACTTGCACTGGTTTTCATTTTTCGCTTGAAAACAAAGTACTAGTCGGAAGACCCCGAAAACTCCTTGAAAGTGCAATATCTCGCCATGTGTCTTGCGAGATTAGGTGCACAATTTATGATACAGAAAATCGTGAATCTGTTCATATTGTGAAAAGAGTAACATCACGAGGAGACTGCATGAAGTAGATTGAAAGATTGCATAAATTTATTTCTCGAATTTTAGCGTTTGATTCAGATTGATTCAGACCGATACATTAATACAAAGCGAACTGTTAGGACCAGTTGCTTACGACATAATGATCATTCAGTTACTACTTTCGAAAATTGCACCACACATCTGAGAAACGCCTTGGGCATAGTATGCACCACTACCACCATCTTCTGTCTCCTTGCCGGGAGGGGAATGATTTTGCATTCATGCGATCCTCCCTACAGCAAACCAGCTTGGTGACACTGTTGTCATAATTTTCTATTTGATTTCACTAAATCTGGGTACACACCAACCTATTCCTGGAAGAAAAGTGCGTAGAGAAACCATTCCATCCGGAGACATTTGGTGACACTGCTGTCATAATTTTCTATTTGATACCCACCAACCTATTCCTGGAAGAAAAATGCGTAGAGAAACCATTCCATCCGGAGACATTATGTACCGTCACACAGGTTGTGAAGAGGTCACTAGACACTCGAACACTTGCGTCCTACGTGATTAACACGAGACGTTCATGATTGTTCATGGGTGGTTTATCAAGAAACGGTAACTGACTAACCTGAACTTCCACCCCAATTCAACATTGCATTTAATACAAGTGAGCATCAGCAGGCAGCTAATGAGTCATAAATTGAAGCACACCTCACAGTAACCGTTACAACTTTTCTTAGATTTCACAAAGGAAACTACTCACAAGGTTGCTGAAAACTGTTCGACATTACAGAGCTTCATTCCTTTGATTATAGCGTTTGATGCAGACCGATACATGTCTGATAAAAAACGACCTGGTAGGATCAGTCAATTTTGCGAGCGAATGCATTTTTGTAGTATGACAGATTTGCTTAGAACTACATAAGTGGATAAAAAACAAAGATTGTACACGTTGAATCAATCTGAATACTCATCATTCGTTTTACAATTATCAAATTGAGTGCTGCGTTCAGCGGACTCAGGTTACACACGGACTCGGGAGTGGATTCTCTTTATTGGACAGTCTTCGTTTCGTTTTGGGGCGCTTTTTCTCGGTTGTGGTGCCCTATATTAGGATTATCGTCTTGCTAAAGTATCGCTTCTCTAGGTGACTTATGGAGAGGTGGTTTATTTGGAGGGACTGTCGTAAGCGGTCAGTCAGATAGGTAAATCCCAACAGGAAGCCAACAACCACCATCTTGGGCACTTTTTCAGACAACGGACATAAAAAACTGGGTTTGATGTAAGCGACGAAGTGTACGACTAGAACAGGGTAGATTATCTTCGGGAGTGAAACACAAAACAACACTGAAATTTGTCTATCTTCTTATGATAACCAAGACGTTTGATTGGGCTGAAGCCCGGAAGCGTGCGCTGAATGGCACCAAATGAATATCACAAAAGAGGGACTCTGCTCTGTCTCCCTTGAAAACCGACCTGGTGTTCAACTAACCTTACTTCATGAATAGACTAGTGTTGAGTTGGAACATACAATCGATGGAAACCAATGCCTGCAGGATGAACCCCAGGATGGACGAAGCCACTCGTTGGTTTCCAAACAGTTTTCAGCAACCTTAAGAGTAGTTTTCTTTACAAAAATATACTGCGATGTCACGAATATCATACCAACTGTAAGATGAGCTGCCCCCTGTCCAGTACATTTAGTTGAGAAATGCGATAAACATGAGATTTAGCTGGGATTTCGTGGAAACCAAACAGAAGCTCAAATGAGTGTAGTTCACTAGGGTCGAGTGCATTTATTGACGTTCCACTACGAGGTAAAAATTGTGAACAATACAGCTTACTTTCCCTAATGCACTGAGCCACTGGCGCAATCACGAGAAGGACCAGAATGAAGGGGTTCATTCTCCGTAAGGCTGAGCAATCTGCACTTTGCCGAGCATACGCTTTTATATCCAGTGAATCGCCAAAGCGCAGACAACGGCAAGGGAGATGTAATGACCTTAGTGTGTAGATCTATCACGACTGACAGACAATGAAAACTTTAATGATATTCCGAACAAACCATGAAATCCAAGTGAATACGTGCGACAATTTGTTCAGAGTTTTAACTAGAAAGTGTTCCTATGCAAACCGAGTGCGTGTGCTAATGTGTTATCGTGTGTCCGTGGAGTGGATCGCTTGGCTTTGTTCTTCACTAGCCTTCAGTGAACAGTGTAGAAACACCAACTACAAGAAAATTCTTCAGTCTGTTTCAAGTAATTTATGTCCTGTACACTGCGTTTTGAACGGTCGTTTTAGATCTTGGCCCGGTGAATCTGTTGGTTCGAGCCTTAAATTTATCGGACTGGAGTTTGAGCTCCGTCTACATAACATTTCGAAAAATGAGTTCATTCATACTATTTCAATGTCAAATGGTTTGGCTCGTTAGTAATAGTGGATGGGTTATGTCTTGAAAGAGGTTGACTTTGGTTAATCACCTGAAACATGTGTTTTAAATTTTGTGGTGATCCTCCCTCAACTGCGGCTGTGAGCTGTACTACTTGGAATAAACTTTCCAAAACTGTGTCTGATGTTCTTTTGTATCAAGGGATATGATAGATAAAGAAGTGTACCTAAAGGTATAGTTAAAGGGCTTCAGTTGGTATCAAAACGTTTTGTTTTGCTTCCCTTCAATTTACTTCAATTAGCAAGTTATTCTCATTTATTTCTCTCTGAATCATTTGAGTATGGTTGCTGAGAGCTCATTGACAGCCTGTCATTGCTATTGTCCTTTACTCGAAGTAATGTCAGAAGGTGAATAACACTAACAATTAACTGTTATGTATAGTGGTTACCAGAGACACTGTAGTACAACTGAATAATACACAAAAGGAATGAGACTTATCGGGTTCTTCGTTTGATAAGTTGTAGTAGATGCAGCCGAGGTTTGTAGGACGCAGTTGAATTGAATGCGGGTCTTGACCGAGCGTGTTGAATTCTGGCCTGTTTCTTGTCTTTTAATCCAAAACGATTTCGAGCCCAGACTTTTTCTGCACAGCGAGTAGTGCGTGGGTTTGAACTGACTTTAGTCAAGGCGCTGTGCGAAGTGACGAGCGTCGGTATCCTGCTGTCGTTGTTTCGGATATACATAAGTTTGTCTTAGGATAAGATTCCAATAACCTCGGTTAGTCGTGGGGCCAATGTTCATGACATAATCAAAACAGGAGTGAAACAGTGGGTGTGCATGCGTCAAACAAATTATGTGAGTGGTTGAAGGTAAACATTGATGAAGTAGTAACCGAACTGTGAAGGTTGACGAGATGGCAACCAAACTGTAGTAAAGCGGTTGAAGATAAACTTTGAAGAGATAGTAACCAAACTCTGGTAAAGTGGTTGAAGATAAACTTTGAAGGGTTGGTAACCTCGGTCTAGCCTCTATTTGGGCGCATCTGGTAAGTAAAGTGGTCGAGTTTTCACCAATTGTATTTATTAAGTGAACACCAAATTGTACAATCAAACTGTGCGTAATATTTCCCCAAAACGTATGTTAGTGTTGACGAGAAACTCAACCGAATATCAGTTGTCGCTGCTCTCTGTGATGATGTCACACTGAATGGGCTGTAAAAACACCGATTGATTTTCCATCTTGAACGTACATTAGACATTATTTCTTTGTTCTGTCTAAATGTTTACCGTCGAGTTTTCACCAATTGTATTTATTAAGTGAACACCAAATTGTACAATCAAACTGTGCGTAATATTTCCCCAAAACGTATGTTGGTGTTGACGAGAAACTCAACCGAATATCAGTTGTCGCTGCTCTCCTTGATGACGTCACACTGAATCGGCTGTACAAGCACCGATTGATTTTCCATCTTGAACGTACATTAGACATTATTTCTTTGTTCCGTGTAAATGTATACCTCTTGTCGCAGTAACAATCAGAAGCAAATGTCGGTTCATGCTCTCGAAAGCGGTTATTTATAAAACTGCATGATGTAACTAGGGTTGTATGTTTATTTCGCCTCTCATTTTGTGTAACACAACGTCGGTATTCTAGGTGGGGATCTGGAGAGGTTTTTGATCGGATGTCATTACGGCCGAAGTGACCCTCACCTACGAAGTATTCATGTAACGCGTTAGAGCCAAAAAATGGATCAATGAAGTGTCACTGCACAAATGCCCGACATTATAAACTCATCACATGTTACTTCGTATACAGACGAAATGCACCTACTAGACTCATGAGGATAATTGCGAAATCACAAACTTACCACGAAGATCAGGTCACCTTAATTTTTTCATTGCTCCTCTACGCTATGAATTATTTGATCATTTGCCAGTGAAATATGCTGATTTGTGACCTTGAACATATAAATAATTAAGATTACTTAAGAAGATGTGTCATGGCAATCGTTGGTCACATGTTCCTACCCACTGAAAATAGTTTGATACTTCACCTACTAATCTGTTCAACTTTCGTTAGCTTTATTCTCCTCCGTCGCGATCACAAACTTCTTTCGTTTATGTCGTTTCTTCCCGTATTTTTAACGAACATATTCTTTTTCCTATGATTCGGTCAGTAATTAAACCGAAATATCATCTTCCGGATGAAAAGAATTCATGCTGGAGAGCTAAAAGTAACTTCACAGTCTTGCTGAGAGTCAGTAAAAGTGGTGTATCACGAATTTCCAAGAAACCAAACTTAAAAAATAAAGGCTATTACCTAAATATTCGATTGTTATGTCTAATGGACCATGTGGTAGGCTTAAATACAGAAAAGATATAGCTCCAAATTCGTCCAATTACAGCTCCCATCATTTGACTTTGTTTCGATTACTGACTAACTTCATGATTACGTATCCAACCCATCTAACTCTGTCTGAAGAATGACACTACGGCGATCGATTACTGAGCCATTCAGGACTACCACACATTTATACTAAGTTATGATACTAAGTTATGGTATCTCCGTCTGAGCAGACATCGCTTGATCCTGGGCTGTATGAAGCACTCACAGCAACTTCGGAGAAGTCGCCCCGAAAATTTCTGTTCGTTTATTCAAGACGACGGAAACCTTCTTGTCTTTAAACGTTTAGCAATCCTGATGCAACCATGGTGATGTATTACTTTAAGCCTTGTGCTTTTGAAACATTTGCTGGGTTTGTTCACTTTTGCTCGTTGAAAGAACAAAATTTTACGCACATTCTCAACGTACATTCAACCTTCAAAAATAAATGCGTTTGATCGTATTTGGAGGCAGATAAAACGTTTATCAGGCCATCCTACAGTAAATGATGTTCCCCACAATTCCAAAAGGAATACATTTCAAAAACCACCAAATCGCTATCCTATCTATCTTCTTACATATTCTGGGCTAACTGTCTACCCCGATTCTTTACAGCATAGCAAGTCAAGTAATGCGCTCTGCTGCGCGCTTTTGTGGAGTTCACTGATTCCACTGTTTGACGTCAACCGACCAGGATAACTCAGCCAGCGCAGCTTGGGTAGTGCTCACGTGAATGCAGAATGCATACAAATTACTGAGTTGGAGGAACGGACTTGTCTACAATCCTATCAGAGCTAGTTTATGTCTAAATTGGTACCGTCACTTAATATCGTGATATCAACTTTGGGTTTTGCCGAATTTCCGGTTCAAAAGGAGTTTGGTTTTATTTTTACTTCTTTTCGTGTGGCTGAAGTATGTGATTGATTCGGTGCTTCGTTCCCGGTTATGCGGTACACTTTCGAATGAATACAAATCTCAGATTGCGCTACTCGCACATGGCTATCTTTGGTAAGCCGTTTAGAGTACTGCTCAGATTCCAGAGCCAATTCACTTCCATTGTAATCAAAAACTCATTGTACGGTGAAACTGTGAAAACTCACTAAAGTTGTTTAGAATGCTCTTTCGTATCATGCGCGAAGCTAAACACTGCGTTGTAGATAAGACAAACTGCGATATGTGCGAGAGGAACATTTGATGGATGAGGTGCCACGAGACGAGGAAATTGTGACCGCATCAAATATTGTCAGCTAAATCACTAGTCGGCAGTCTACTCAGCAAGGTTAGTAATTCGTTCTGTTTCTTCGATGCATCTTCACATTTCCATGGAATAGCCGAATTTTGGAACCGTGTGATTCTTCGCCAGGTGCTTGCGCGGTTCGTGTTAGTTTGATTAATCCAGTCTTTGATTTGCATGCCTCATTTGCATCTCAAGGCCAGCGTTCACTGTCTCAATTTCGGTTGCAAATCCTCTGTTTATCAAGCCCCTCATAGTATTTCGTACATAGTCACATTACTCTGGTTTGAACGGTCGTCCTCCTGTTCTGGCGTAATTATTCCGATGAGTCCACACCAAAGGGAAGCACTGGACTCGAGTTTCGCTCTTATTAGAGCTCATCAGCAGTGCATNAGGCAGATAAAACGTTTATCAGGCCGTCCTACAGTAAATGATGTTCCCCACAATTCCAAAAGGAATACAATTCAAACACTACCAAATCGCCGTCCTATCTTTCTTCTAACAAAGTCTGTGCTAACTGTCTGCCCCGATTCTTCACAGCGTAGCAAGTCAAGTATTGCGCTCTGCTGCGCACTTTTGTGGAGTTCACTGATTCCACTGTGTGACGTCAACCGACCAGGATAACTGAGCCAGCGCAGCTTGGGTAGTGCTCACGTGAATGCAGAATGCATACAAATTATTGAGTTAGAGGAACGGACTTGTCTGCGATCCTATCAGAGCTAGTTTATGCCTAAATTCGTAGCGTCACTTAATATCGTGATATCGACTTTGGGTTTTGCCAAAGTTTTGGTTCAAAAAAAAGTTTGGTTTTATTTTCACTTCTTTTCGTGTGGCTGAATAATGTGGTTGATTCGGCGCTTCGTGCCCGCTTATGTGGGGCACTTTTGAATGAATACAAATCTCAGAATGCGCTACTCACACATGGCTATTTTCGGTAAATCGTTTAGAGTATTGCTCAGATTTCAGAGCCAATTTACCTTCTTTGTAATCAAAAACTCATTGTACGGTGAAACTGATAAAACTTACTAGGGTTGTTTAGAGTGCTCTTTTGTATCATGCGCGAAGCTAAACACTGAGTTGTAGATAAGACAAACTGCGATATGTGCGAGAGGAACATTTGATGGATGAGGTGCCACGAGACGAGGAAATTGTGACCGCATCAAATATTGTCAGCTAAATCACTAGTCGGCAGTCTACTCAGCAAGGTTAGTAATTCGTTCTGTTTCTTCGATGCATCTTCACATTTCCATGGAATAGCCGAATTTTGGAACCGTGTGATTCTTCGCCAGGTGCTTGCGCGGTTCGTGTTAGTTTGATTAATCCAGTCTTTGATTTGCATGGCTCATTTGCATCTCAAGGCCAGCGTTCACTGTTTCAATTTCGGTTGCAAATCCTCCGTTTATCAAGCCCCTTATAGTATTTTGTTCATAGCCACACCACTCTCGTTTGAACGGCCGTCCCCCTGTTCTGGCGTAATTATTCCGGTGAGTCCACACCAAAAGGAAACACTGGACTCGAGTTTTGCTCTTATTAGAGCTCATCAACAGTGCATATTCAATGACCGTGCCTGGATTTGAACCCCGGGTATCTGATGTGCGAGGCGAACGTGTAACCAGGAGGCGACCTTTCAAACGATTGTTGTGACTATGAACAAGATACCTATGCCTCAGAACCCCAAAACTGGAACCTCTCATAGTAGTTGGTGAGTAGTTCATTTCACACCGAGTTTCACCGAGTTTTTCAAAAAATCGCCACAAAAAAATCATGCTTTTATGAAAATTGGGGAATCTGATTCCTCACCTGCTCCTTTTATTTGGGGATAAAAGCTGCGCTCACCCACCAATTCTCTATGGAAGTGATGTAACTTTTGATACAAAAATTTATCGCCAGCTTTAGGCTATTGTATAGTACCACTGTGCGTATTAAATCCTTTTATTGCGGTGCCTTTAGATAGTGGTCAAATTCCAAATAGTACTCTGAAAACACCTCTAAGTTTTCCCGGATAGATCACGGATAGAGCAGACTCGGAAGAAGTTGATGATCACCGAAACGAATCAATATACTAGGTGAGCTGACTCAGACTGGTCAGTGTTTGGTCACTTTCCTCATTCCCGGCTATCATGTGACTTTACTTTGGTCGCCCTGAATATGACCTTCATCCATTATTCTGTAGCATCCTCCCCACGTTCGTTTGTGAGCTGTCTTACGATCGATCGTGAATGTATTCTCCTCCGGCGAAGAGCTTCGACTGTTAGAGATGTTTATTCCTTGACGATCTATACGAATACACAGAGATAATAAAAAAATTCCGTGCTTCTGATACGCTGTGTTAGCAGTACAGGGTGTGAAAACTGATGTTTTGATTGTCCCTAACGTGTTCCTGTTGTTCGTCCAGTAATTTGCCTTCCGATGTACGCAGGTAATTTTTGATAGCTTCAGATAGCTTTAGAATATTAGAGTTGAAACTGACGGCAAAAGCCTGGCTCTGTGTCCTCTTGTCCTCATTTGCAGCCTGAGTTCTCTCCCCGATCTTAACAATATTTTGCCACTTTGCTTGCCAGGACGTCACCAATGCGAGCCAGTAAGCAAGAACTTACTAGTTAGAGGGCTAGAGGCCTTTTTCAAAGATCTAAAGGACATCAAATTTTGACTTCTCTGGCAATACTTGAACATCGAAGAAACAAAGCTGAGCGAGTCCAAAAAAGAGCCTATTTGAGTACTGCGACATCCTTGGTCTGTGTGTTGCGAGCTGGCCTTTCTAACGATTCCGACGCATCAAATCGTTTGGGAAAGTCCATTTAGTTGGACGACACACCTGCACTTCTTAGACCTTTATTTGGGGACCTGTGCAAATGACAGCTGGTTCTCTCCCCACACAGAGGTGGACGCTGCTAAAGTTTACAGCGGGTGTGATTGGTTTATCAATAAAATCAATAAATACAGTATTAGTGGAAAGGGAAACGGACCACAGATGTCACGCTATCAGACAGATTGGACGGTATGATGTGACTGGTAAGAGAGACGGACCACACTATCAGACAGATTGGACGGTATGATGTGAACATACAACAAGAGGGTGCAGTGATACAACCGAATAAGGGCGAGCAAGCAGGAACACTTAAAAAATTGTGATTTACCTGTCACTCTAAAGTGAGCTTTACTAGTTTGTCGAAGCAGATTCAGATTTGGAGATGATGGGGTGAGCAAAAGTTCACAAAGAGTTGGCCACAAGAATGCGTACACCAAAATGCCTTGCACTCCGCTATCCGCAATGAGACTTGACCCTTGAAAATTCAACAGGAATTTCATGCTATAGCCTAGGGGATTGGGGACAATGGAACCAATGTCCGAATTCAATTTATGAGCACATGGACTATTCGGTGAAAACGGTCGAATATTACTGACTATACTAATTACTTACGTTATGAGAAAACCCATTCGCGAAGATTTGGTGTGTACTTTAATATCTGCAAAATCTACTGAACGAAGTCACAGAAACCATACACCATTATGACAACTTAGACCTTTGCAGTGACGAAAGTTTCAGCTTCTTCTCTCCTGCAACAGTGAGGACTCAAAATCGCTGGATCGCCATGTTCCAAACGGCACTTTTCGTGTGTCTCTCGGGTGTTTGATCTCTGATCTTGCATGTCAATATGTCATTTAAGACGACGCTTCAAAAATTCGTAAATGATCTGCTGACTACCCTCATGAATACAACAGGCAAAGAATGTTTCCTTTAATTGTTAGTCCTGTCAAAGATGCGCAAATGGAGATGATAACCAGTGGCCTTCGGTTTATTCCGTTACCAGCCAGTTCTTCGCGCAGTTGTCTATGCCCCCTTTTACCGAGTCAGAGCTACCAGATAAATACGAAATGTATCCGATAACGAAGAGACAAGACCTTGCTGCGGTGTGGAGATTTGTGCAACTTTGTATACCACTGACTCCTCCTAATGAGGGCATGCGCGTTTGACACTGACAGAGTTTTTCATACCAACGAGTGGACGTCCGACTAACGCAGCCTTCTAGTCCTCCAGGTTGGGGTTGGAACATATGCAGCAATCAGCTCTTTATAAAATTAGGCTGCTCTGATGGTCGCCCGCCAAGCAATGCTGCATTGAGGCTTAGCTTCTGAACCAGAGTTTCTGGTTGAGGACACCAGCCCCCCTCCTGTTTAGGTGTGGACGTCCTGGCAGTAACCCAGCCCACGTACAAATATAAATTGCATAATTACAGGTAATTTCATGTCACATAAGCCTTCGTGTTGTGTTACCATCCGAGTCACTGTACACAGAACGATAGGCAAGCCCTATGATCCCTTTTTTACGTATTTGTTGTTATCACCCTCCTCGCCCCGATTCTAGCGACATTTCCTCAGGCCAATTGTTGAGGAATGAAAGATCCTTTAGACGCCCACTGCCGCCATGGCCGCAGATAGTCCAAAATCACTCTTCAACCCCTGACAATTAGTTCAGCTCAGCCCTGCTTTCAGCCTTAAACTTTGGCAACGTGAAACAAACTGGTCAATCAACTGCTCTTGCATGTACACTGGAGTTGCTTTTTACTGATGTATGCTGTTTGTCTGAAACGAGTAGGGCTGTCAAACTGACCTCACTGACGGTTTCTGCTTGCTTCTGTTTGCGCATCTGTGGAGTTCCAGAAGCCCTGCGTCTGGTTCTGCTGAGGTTGGCATTGTTCTTGGACGCTGAGATGAAGGATCTCTGCTTGAATGGCTGCTCGTTGATGGACGCCCTTGCGTAATTCATTTGGTGACGTCTGTCGGTGTATTCCATAAACAAGCCGATACTTGCTGTCCGCATCCCTGCAAGATATTGATTGCTTCGTCTATAGGACGGTGCAACCAAATAGATCTAAGCAATGAATTTCCAGCACCATTCCAAAATTGCTCCAAGCTGGCACAGGTATTCCTGCTGATGCAGAGTATAATACTACTCGAAGAACTGTCAGACTCCATGTGCGGATCGAGAATTTTTGAGGATTCTGAAACCTGACTAGATAGAGGCAGCAGAAAACTCTTACCATATGAGTAAACCGTCCCAGCTCATACGCGCGACAGGTTTACTAAGAACTCCGGTAAGCGAAATAATCAGAATGCCTCGCCCATCTTCAAACAAGAACACCTAGATCGTTGTGCTGGAAACTTTCAAGAATAATTCAACTGGCCAGTTGTAGCTTTTCCTCCGGAATATTAACCGGCAACGTGGCCTTGAACAATGAACCAGGAACCCCCGATGCCTTCGGAGATATGCGGTTGCTTTTGGTCCCCCAAATGCCACCGGGGTACTAATCGTGCCAAACTTTCACCCGCTATACTCAGACACCGGGGTAGAATCCTCAGTTGGTGCTTGTCTGACTTGTTGTCTTTATCTGGACAAAAGGACCTGTCCCAACCGACTTAACTAATTGGATATTGGTGCCTATTTTCATAACGGGTGCTGGTAGTGAGTGTAGCAGCCCCTGAGGGATCAGTTTACCCCTTGTCGTAACCAGACTCTTTGAGTCCCTTATTTCAAGCCGTCAAACGGGGGCGCTTTGAGGTGTAATCAACGAACAGCAGGCAGGCTTCCAGCCAGGAACAGAATAAGAGGACCACATCTTCAGACACTGTCAAGTGCCAGAGCAACGGCATGCATATCGGCACCCTAAAATCTTAGTGACCTTTGACCTCAAAAATGAGTTCTATTCGTCAGTGTTTTGGTTCTTTACAACAGGCTTCTCAGAATTTCGTAAATGCAATACACACTGTTTGTATTCACATAATTGTGAGTGCATAAGAGTGTATTGGAAACTCTCCAAAAGCCTTCCCACAAGCGGCGGTGTCCGATATGGATGCCCACTCTAATCTAGTTTTTCTTTAGCTTCGTCACTGATGGAATAGTGAGGTTGACACTAGGCGGTTTCCAAAACCCCAGTGTACAGATCTCTCCGAGCAAGAATCTTGTTACTACAGAAAATGTAGATAATACTGTTTTTATTTTTGAAAGAGGCGATGCTAGAGGATAGTGACCCAGATCATTCAGTCTCTAGCCACGTACTTCATCCCTACAAAGTGCAAAATCACGGCGAAGGACTTAAGGCTTCGAACATGACTGAGAACTCAGGGAGCGGGTCTTGTGGATGTAGACACCTAAATTGTTTGTTGTAGACTAGCCCTAGTTACTCCCCCTGTCTCATTTCTTTCTCGTTTCCATTATAAGACTGCCCATACTGATTCGGATAACTGTATTTGATTGAGAAGACCCAGCGTTCTCATCCGTTGCTGTTGTTAGTGATAACGGTGATGATGGCGATGATGGTGATGATGATGATGATGATGATGACGATGATGATGATGATGATGATGATGCTGATG
Source organism: Opisthorchis viverrini (assembly GCF_000715545.1). Classification (NCBI taxonomy): domain Eukaryota; kingdom Metazoa; phylum Platyhelminthes; class Trematoda; order Opisthorchiida; family Opisthorchiidae; genus Opisthorchis; species Opisthorchis viverrini. The sequence continues at coordinate 2,089,794 of NW_008751691.1, read as the reverse complement.
ATGATGATGGTGATGATGATGATGATGACGATGTTGATGATGATGGTGAGATAATGATGATGATGATGATGATGATGCTGATGATGATGATGATGATGATGCTGATGATGATGATGATGATGATGATATTGATGTCACTGATGATGGTGCACCTCCTCAACCTTGGAAATGATCTACAAAACAATGACATCAGAGGATTGAACATTTAAGTATTTTATGGCTACCGAGAAACGACAGGTTATTCCTTCAGCGAAATCGCTCGTTTTCTCATCAGGAGCTTCATGGCAACTAACTAACACTAGTTTCGGCCTCTTTTTAAGAGGTTCTAGTCAGAACCATACCTAGTACTCTCTACTGATACCGTAAAATGTGTTTGACCCTCCCTTTCTACCTTCGTTTAGACAACCCAACCTGAATGGGTCAATTATATAGGTTGCGTATCGAATTCTAATTGTAAAAAGTCAGCAAATGACATGAAGCTGCGATGCCTGATTCTCCCACTAGTGGGGCATTTTTTAGCTTTCCGGGAATAAGAGCCTTTTTATTTCGTAACTTTTCACACTTATGAAAGGTGTCAAGGTTGTCGTCTATCAAATTACAAACAAAAACGAATCAAAAAGATCAAATCTTGTCCCATGGAAACATGATTTTTATTGCACCTGCTCATTATGCAAAGATATCGATTCGTTCCTCCTTCCTATTTTGAATACGGATGCGAGCGAAAACAATGCTCCAGTTAGTATGAACATGTATCACCTTCGTCCTCTTAACACCTCTGAAGATTATGCACGTTGGGTCACTTCGTGATAGTGTTAGCTAGCGCTGTGTTCTGGATCGGACTCCTTGGCTATGAGGTCATATGTACTGGAAGCGACAGTCCTTATCTTATTGAACTGCTTCCTCCGAACGCCTCGGTGTCTCCGGAATGACGTGTGTGAGGTGAGCTGAATGAAACAGCACAAGTGAATTCGTTTGGTGAACGAATAACCGTCTATCATCAACCGGATAAAGTAAACCCTGCCACCCTCGGATCAATAGTATGAGTAACAGACAGGATCGAGTTTTGAACAGGGGCCTCAACAGACCTTTCGGTTGGAACACGACAGAGGAGGCGTTAAAACCTCGCATACTACTGAAAAAGCATTTTCCATCGATGCCGAAACGAAGTTAACGATCTCATCGTAATGAAAGACGGCGCAACTGACACTGGTCAAATCGTTCAGTATGTACCATTCTGTCCTACTTTGTGGGGCATTTCAAAGTCAATTCCGATAAACGCAAACCCCTAATTTTCAATCAGTCTGAAAATAGTTTTCTCGTAAAATTGAACATACATACGAACTACCTCCTAATCTTCCATTAGCAGTGATACTTGAAGCCCAACAACTATTTTTACGGTATGACCTTGGTGCCTGAGTCAATGGAGCCACAGTCCCCCAGCTATTTATGACTCCATAAAGTATTTGGATAAAATGGTCGAATAGCACTGAATATACCAATTACTCAAGTTGGTTTGAAAACCCATTAGTAAAGTCGCCGAGTACTTTACTACATGTGCTGCTGGACGCGGTCGCAGAAACCGTGCACCATCACAACTTAGATCGTTGCAATGGCGAGAGTCTCAGCTTTCCTTTCTCAAGCCACAGTGGAAAACTCAGATCTCTAGGTCACTATCTTACGAATGGCGCGTTTCATGTTCCTCTTTGGTGCCGGATCTCTGATCCTCCGTGCATTAAGGATGGTTGAACTGAAGTTCGTAGCCCTTCTTGGGGCTCATCAGGTAGGAGCAGTCCCCGAGTTCCCATCAACCATATGTTCTACTTGCAACCAAATTACACGAAATTGTGTGTTTGATCCAACCCACAATGTATAAGATGAGGTAAAAGCAGGTGCAACGAAAGAGTCTACTACAGTGGACAGTAAGGTGAAAGACTGTATAGTATGCCCATCTATCTATCTATCTATCTATCTATCAATCTATCTATCTATCTATCTATCTATCTATCTATCTATCTATCTATCTATCTATCTATCTATCTATCTATCTAT
>NW_008751691.1:2053063-2087554 GCF_000715545.1 Opisthorchis viverrini | reverse complement strand
TATCTATCTATCTATCTATCTGTTTATCTATCTATCTATCTATCTATCTATCTGTACAGTGATTCTCGGCTTTTTCATAATGTTATGCTCCATAGGGATGATGAAGTGCCCACAAAATGCATTCTCTGACGTTTATTAGTTTCGTCAAATTCCTGTGAACTGTATACTGTAGAACGGAACCGAAGTAATACATCAGTTTCTCGCGGGAAAAGACTGATGAACAAGGGGGTTATGGGAGGAAAATAGTGAGCACACATTTCAAACTTATTCCTTGGCTTAGCCCATCAGGTGGAACAGGTTGCAAAAATTTCACTGCCGATTGGTATTCGTAGGATGTTTTATGATCTTTATAGTTTATGCGGCAGGTACTAAAAGATAAGGTGTGAAAAGTGGGAAAAATCAACCAACCACGCACTTTGTTCTGATTAGAAACCTTCGGGTAGATGTCGCTGGATCGGTCGCGTGAACCTCTGCGTAGCAGTTTTCATTGATTACCTCAGGGTCACTGGTCCGCTTATCAAACTTTCGTGTCTGGCAGATGTGATGTGAATCCATTTTTTGGTTCACAATCCGTTACTTTTACTTTTGTGAAGGTTGCTCAACTTGAGAACAATCAGGTGTCTTCTATGACCTCACATCGCCTTGTTGAACCCACCCAGTTACTTTAAATGACTTCATCCGCATACCTCGCGGTGGCGGTATAAAGATGATTCAGATGAAGGATCTATTGGCAAGAAGCTTGTCCGTTAGAATAGAATGAGAAAGGAGAACATTCATATATAGACAGTTAGGATCATTTGAGAAAACGAAACGTTTTCACATCAAATTGATTCTACAGAAACTCATGTAGTTCGAGCATGAAGACGACTCGCTGATCTTTACAGGTTGCCCCGATGATGTCCATTTCGATTCGTGGATATTGTGAGATTTTGAAATAGTCCAACAGAGATTTCGTCCCATAAGTTGTTGCTTATTTATCAAGTTAAAAATTGCCCTGTATTTCTTCGACTTTGCAGACTGACGAGAGGCTCTAACTTGAGAATAGCCCAATAGGAAGTATCCAGCAGCAAGTATTTAATGAAAAACCTAGTTTTGGAAATAGAATCGCTGCTGTTTTATCAACATCTTGGTGACGAACTCCGGATACATGTCAAAGAATCTGTCGCTAAATACGCTCCTCTTCATCGGAATTACGAAAGCACTTCGAAACATACTGCAGTGAGACGCCGCTTCAGGTCATCGTCAGACTATCTCACATGTCAACTGCAATGCTTCATTAACATACCGGTTAGGAATACTTATTTCGTTTTGAAAAGCCAGCATGCTGCACATTCGAAAAGCTCACCAGAATAATCAACACGGAAGGGAACCAACCAAGTTAGCTTGCTTTTTGGCTACTGAAATGTCGCAAGTAGTGTCAAATTTATCACTGATTCATCAGAAAGCAAAAGCAGTAGGAATCATCATAAACGAGAGATTTAGCTGGGTTCCAGGTGAGTCTCCCGAAAAACCAAATTTGTTTACAAATGAGTGCATTCCGCTACGTTTTTTCTTTAGTTGAATGCGCTTCTGAGATTCAGATGAATCTTCCATAAAAGCCGGTATGCATATGAGTGTATTTGTCGAATATCAGGCAATTTAAGACCCAAGTAGAATGTAGGTTATCTGAAACTCGGGGACTGAGGCTACCTAATGAGTCCCAAGAAAAGGTATTAAAAGTTTCGTTGACTTCCAAAGTGTTTTCAGCAACCTTGTGGGTCATGTGTTTCCTATATAATTCCATTCTGGCTTCTGATTTCTGGTTTTTGGCGATGAATGTGACCCTGATCACAGCGATGAGTTTGAACAAATTTTCTATCGGTCATTCCTGAAAATCGACCAAAGTATAAAATCCTCTTGGCAGTCCACTGTTATCTCTATTGCTATATGACTGTGACAAACTACTCAGGATAGGCTGGCCTCGAGTTTACAGCTAATCCACTAAAACAGTATCAGCTTGATACTTTGCCTTCAAGCGAAACTGTGCCAGGACATTGCGGTGCGATGTCATTACATGGATTTGGTTAAGACCAATTAGCCAGACTCTAGAACCAGGGTCTGGCAGAAGTATCGTTGCCAAAGAAAACAATATTGGCATTGCTGTTTTTGCTGAAGACAGTTCCATGCGTGAAGTCAGATTTGTTGTCACGTGACATGCAGCTTATCCTCTTAGTATTTGTTCGGCAAACTCTTACAAACGTACGCAAATATTACTCGGTGAGTAGCTGATCAGGTGGCTGTTGATCTGTTTGCCGAGCTTGGCAACTGATTTACAAACGTTTCGTCAACATCCGAGGAGACATCTTCAGTGCACTGTTGGTTGGGTAGTTCCTCTCTTCGTGCATGCGTTTATATAGTCTAAAAAAGGGCACCCTCTGCGCTGTAACCTGGACTCTGGTTGGTCCGATCTCAATCTGTGTTGAGTTGTGTTGTGTTGAGTTGCCAAGCTCGGCGAACAGATCAGCAGCCACCCAATCAACTACCAACGAATACACCCAAGCTACCAATATTCCAACACACTACCAATTACGAAATGGGCCAGGCGGTTTCCAAAGGAACACAACATAAAAAAGCCATGAAGTTTAATGTTGAAGCGTCCCGTAATGTAAGAGGTGCCTTATTCTGAACAAGGTGTGTTTATAAAAAATGTACGGTGAGTTTGTTGAACTGATGAAAGTGCTTGGAAAACACGCCGTTTTGAAACATCGCTTCCTTTATGCTCACCCTCTGTCACCAATAAAATGCAAACACTGGTTTTTAGAGCCCCTCCAACATGCATCCATCTTTCCTTGTATGTGAGGTCGTTCTTTCGGAAAAATTTTCAACCGCCACCTCACTAAAAGTTACATCCATATTCTTCGAAGAAATAAAGCCACAAATAGTTTTAACTCGTCACGCACCATCTCGATTTGGTGGCCAAACTTGCACCATTACCGTTTCTTCCTAATTCGTTTACACTTTAGAAAAAATCACCCGCTCGCAAAGGATTTATTGGACGACATCTTCTTCTTGAATTACCCTCTCTTCACTTCATTGTGGACCACATCACATTTTCGCACTGAATGTAAACAAAGCTACGTTTTTTCAATGAACTGCTGCGTTTTGTGATCGTCAACTTGGCTTCGCATGTTAGCAGAGAAACTGCAAAGTGTGGTCTATCTGGAGCGCAGATGCTCTGGGGTAATCTTCCATGAGGCGTTCTGCTTTGGTTTGTCTCCTTGCGGTATTCGCTGTTAGTGTGACGGAGCTGAGGTTGAAATTGGTGTTTTCTAACTCAGAACTTCACGTGAATTGAACTGAAAAACTGCGATTGAAATAGAAAATAAGTAAACTCAAAATGCTCAATACATAACTCATTTCAAGCCTAACCAATCAGGAGTTTTTGGGAGTGATTGCGAACGCAAGCGTCATTCGCAATGCACAATGCACCAGGATGAACAGCAACGGGGAAAAGTGCAGCAAGATACATTAATACCCTTTCGGTTCAAGAGGAACTTCCGAGTTAAAGTGCTTGTTCAATTTAAGGAAGGGATCGAAAGAAGGATAAGGTTGTTGAGAAATACACTCATTTGCAAATCAATTTGGTTTTCACGAGAGACTCAACTGAATCTCTCGTTTATGATATTCTACAACTGAATGTGCTGCACACAGGCCGCCTCATGTTTCAGTTGGGACGATATTCCAGATATCGTAATATATTTTCAGAAGGGCGAAACCGGTCGTGGGCTGTCAAAGATTTTTCAGCAACCTTGTGAGTAGTATCCTGTCCACTGTCGTTAGTCAGTGGATCTATTTAGTACCAGAAGTCAACCTCAGAATAAGTCGTCTTTATGACACGATGACCTCCCCTTAGAGCAAACTGATGAGGGGAAACGTCACATGGAAAAAACGGACGGATGAAAGTTGAACATCCTACTGGTCACGATCATATTCATTGTTACCTACCTATCGATAAAGTATTGTATACACTATTTTCCAAAATTCCTTTCTATCCACTCCGTTTAGTTTCTGCGTTTCCTGCTCATTTCCATAGAGCGACCAGATTGCAGGTGCTATGTGATTCACGGAATGATCAACTTCGATCACTTCACATCTCAATACTAAATTAAAGCTCACCTCCTAACTGGTGGTCAAAACTATCCAGATTTGTCAACGCTCTTGTGACTAATGATCTATCGTCTAATGTGTTTCTGCACACTTAGAATGAAGAAATCTTTTTAGTCGAATAAGGCTTTTTGTTGAAAAGGAAACGAATTACTTGCTCTGTTTTCTGGTTTATCTACGCCTTAGACTCCAGAGCCACTGCAATTTCAACTTATGGTGAATATCAATTTTTTTGTTTCTAATATGACATTTGATAAGATTATGCTCGCTGGGTCTGTTTTTGATAAAGTTAGCCGGTGTCATTGCTCCGATCTTCAATCCCTCTACCAAGAACACCATCACGATCGTTTTATAGTAACACATGGGTCATCCCAGAGGGGAAAATGGGCTTTATATGACTAACTCGTGTGACTTGAAGGTACCGTTGCTTCGATGAGGTTTGCTTTTACCGGTGATGCTTTTCGAATTATAGGCATGCTGTCATTTTTACTAAATAAATGTACTGTTTTACACGTCCTGCGGCAGAATAGAGTGTTCACAAGTTATTCATCACGTATAAATGTTGTGCTCAGTGTCCTGTTCAAATGGATCAGGTTATCGCGGTGCTTACAATTCACTACGACGTTAATTAAAACGCATTAGTTTGTATCTCTTACAGACCATCAGTAATAAGGCCAAACTAATTGAAATCTCCGATATTCTGTCGAATTTGTTATCAACTGGAGTTTACGGTTTGCCACTGATCTATTCTCAAGCATTCTTCTAAAAAATCTATTAAAAAAAGCAGTTAAGTGAAACTTTCGCTTGGTTAATTGTTACTTAAGGGACCACGTGATGTGGATTCCATGATCATAAGTACGAGCGACGCCGTAAAGCGCTTCATTGCAAGCCAACCACACTGCTGCTCACAGATTTAATATTGGGGGCTAGATTTTAATCCTCTGGTCCATGAGACGCTTACTGTTGATAATTTTAACTAAGTATTAGATAGGCGGACGGCATCCACGATTTGAGAGAGTGTTAATCCATTTAATCCGTAAAAACCAGCAAGGCACCTTTGCGTTATAACTGAATCCTTACATACTTAACCATATACATAAAATTTCGTTTCGTTTCCTCAAATCATTCCCAATGTTTTTTTCGTCCAAACTGGAGTTGCTTCCTTTCCTCTGCTGTTCCAACCGACAATCTACAACAAATACCTACATCTGGCTTGCCAGTACATCGCTACTGAGAGGATTGCGAAACCTAATTTGCGTCCGATAACCTAGTCTATTCAATGTAAGCGAGTGTTTTTAACAGGATGCCCTGAACGAGACTGAACTCGTAGGCTTGCCGGAAACGCTTTGAACAAACCCTGAATCATATGAATGATTTTTATTACGGCAAATTAAGTCCCTTTAGATCGTGACCAGTTTTGCAGACACTCAGTCTGCCCGACGACATCGAGCTTGGCAGGTGACAGTACAGCTTAGCGTCACGAAACAATCGCGTAACTGTCAAAGTTGTTCTTTGGGTAGCACAATGACCGATTAGTTCGGATCGAACTGCTTTCTAAGAGCGGCCCTATCGAACAATCAGCGAATGCCCTTTCTGAACACTTTACTGTCTCTACACACATCCGATATCTGAGATTCACTTGTCCTCTGTGATTACCATCGGGTGAGATCGAGGTTCACTTGTCCTCTGTGATTACCATCAGGGGAAATCGCCATGGGCAGATGAAGAACAAAAATGATAACTAATGGTTGAACCGAAATGTAGTCATATCGATCAAAAATCTCTGCCAGAGCTTGAACCTGTGAGCACTCATATATGATGATGTGAGCTGTTGAGGGGGGACGATGCTACAGTTACTTCCAAATTTCTGGGATGAACAGAGCCACAATGGTCCCCATGGCAAACTAGGATTCAGAAAGTCGTACACACAACTCGAGTTCAAACGGTATCAATATTGATCATTCTTTTATGTGCGCGTTATTTACTTTGCTTCTGGAAGTACTAATCACAGATCAGTTTTCGAGTTAAACATAAGGTTTTTGAAATTTCTGTGGCCTATCAAGAAAATATACCACGACATTGTTGTAATCGTACCAGCCGAAACATTAGGTGGTCTTCAAACAGCATATTCAGAAAAATAATAGCACGAAAGAAGCCAAATTTAACCGCTTTGAATCCTGAGCGTGAAACAAAGGCTGATTTGAAAAAAACGGAATTTATTCACCGTAATCAAAGGCAAAATGCGCGATCCACGTCGGGCGATGAATAAATCTTGATAAGAACTTTGGCATATTTGGGCAGTTGCGATCACAGGTTAGAACGTGTGCGTCGGTTTAGAATGGATATGTGACCTACAAAATGAAGATGAGATCACTCAAAGTAGGTCACACTGCAACATTATTAATGGGGGAATCACATGGCTCCGAAATCTGACTTTTTTATGGAAATGAGGCGAATGTATGTAGAATGAACCCAATGGTTAGAATAGATTAGTGTTGAAACGGTCTATTCATCGCGCTCTCGACAGCCAAAAAACTTCAAATGTAGCTTCCTTATGTTTGGTGGCGCGTCCAGCTTTCATCTGTAAGTATATTTCTTGTGAGGCTATATGCCTTCAGACCACTAACTGAAGGCATTGCCGTCGTTTGTTAGCTAATGCCGAACACATCAGCGATTCTGTTAGTATAGTAAAGTGTTAAGCCGATGGCCTGTAGCTTCTGCGACCGAGGAATTGGCTTAAGTGGACAAGCTGTTGAAATCGTGCGTGTAAGAGCCTATATTTTACGGACAGTGGTTTCCCGATTGGACGAAGTTGCTTTGTCCTTTCATTAACCATTTCGTTATTTGGTTGATTTATTTTTTAAATATTCAAATCTATGACCTTGTTATTGTTTCGATAGGGGCAACCAAGATGGAATATTGAAGATCGTGAGCGTCCTCCCTTCTGCGGACTTGATATTGTACGGAAGACACAAACCATTGTGCGCTGAGAGGCATAGAGATTGTCTAGCACCGATCTAAAGGAAAAATCGCAGTCCGGATGCTGTGTTATTTATTCTGTTGCTCAAACTCGGATCTAATAGATATGGAACCGCGGAATATCGGTGGCAAAGACAGACTTGAAGGTGGATTTTAAACTACGGTCGCGTACTCACGAAGTTATCCACAGACATACCGCTGCTCACATCATTTTTGTTTATTTAAGCCCTTGTTGATGAGCTTAGGATCTGCGCAATATAGCCTGCCATCTACTCACAAAACGTAATAGTGATTAACACTGGGTAGCTCCAAGACGTGTTCTCACCCAGACTCAGAGCGAATCTCTTCAGAGCTGTCAGTTCAAATCCACATGATGTTTAATGGACAACTCAAATTCCGACATCCTTTGAGAGTGGACCAGTTAAGAGGTGTGACCTGCCAGACGCCCTTGATACTATGACTAAATGGATTTTATGTTCGTACATAATACCCACAGCAAAGCTCACTCACGTGTATTTGGTCGGGCTTGCGTTGCCAACTTAAAGTCCCTGGGGACAAAGTGCGCCATTGCTTGACACACTAAATTGACCAGTCGTCAGTGTTTTTGGTGTTTGGCAAAAAAGTCACAAATGGTTTACAGAAAACAGTGCATTTTCCAGATTAATTAGCTCCACGTGCTTTCCATCCGTCGGTATTTTTGGACCCCATTGTTAGAACTGTGAACAGGATATTGACCCCGGTCTTGGTATTTGAATGGTGGATGCCATTCTGGAAAAGTATAATCGTTTTTTACAGATGGGCTGTAAAATTGCCTGAAGAGAGTAAAACACAGTGTTTTGTGGCACTCTCCATAGTTTTAAACAATGTTTTGTGTTTTAATGACGGAACGGAGTACACGTGAGGATGCCACGCCATGGGAACCTGTAGGATAGCTACTTCATGCTGATTGATTTGTGGTAAACCGAAATTGCTAGTAAGAGTACACTCAAAGCATAACTTTTTGAAGGATCTCTAATGGATCAGACATCTATCACACGGTCAATGAAGACCGATGTTGGGTTAAAAAGTTTGGAATCTCTTGCTTTAAAGCTTCTCCAACCCGACCGACAAGTTTTAGAAATGTATTTTAAGGAGTCATCAACCGTATCGCAGAACAGCTTTAAGTGGGAATATGTAGGCAGTGAAGCACTTTTTGACATTTAACAGACGACGCACCGGCCAGTCCTGTCTGTTCGTTGCAATACTGCTTTGGGCATTGTATCTACTATATGATTCTATCACTGGCTCTATGATAGTCGCGTATTACAGATTTCGATTCTACCCTCGTTCTTAAGTCGGAATTTCAAATGTCCACCCCCACTGGCCTATTGAGTCAGTACTATGGTACATGGATATGGCAGAATGGCAAAAGCTTGATAATATACTTGTAAACGTTCCAGCCCTGGTTAAGGAAGCGTAAACAATGTGCGATTACTTGATTGTGGCACATTTCTGGTCAGATCGGGTTGGTTACAGCATGTCGGGGACAGTGTACCAAGAACTTTAAAATTTTATCGGTTCTGTCAGGTAGACTGTACGCTCCACCGAGGTGTGCACGTGCTGAGGATCGAACTTATATATCTTTTGTTAGTTTCACCGTACATAAATTTCGGTGTTCACAAAACCAATCACTAGACAGAACTGAACACTACGGTTTCTCATTTTGAATATCGCAATGACTCAAGCAAAACCGAGGACTTCAGCACCATCTGAAACAGAGAGATTAACAATATCCTATAAGCTGTCACGATGTTGGCCAAAAATGATTAAAGCTAAAGTGCAAGCAGATGAGAACCCAATGGGTACGTGTTGGTGGGTAACGTACTACTGACAGTTGAGAGCAGAGTGCCCAACGATTATAACGCCATGACAGTACAGCTAGTTTTAAGGAGTCATCAACCGTATCGCAGAACAGCTTTAAGTGGGAATATGTAGGCAGTGAAGCACTTTTTGACATTTAACAGACGACGCACCGGCCAGTCCTGTCTGTTGTATCTACTATATGATTCTATCACTGGCTCTATGATAGTCGCGTATTACAGATTTCGATTCTACCCTCGTTCTTAAGTCGGAATTTCAAATGTCCACCCCCACTGGCCTATTGAGTCAGTACTATGGTACATGGATATGGCAGAATGACAAAAGCTTGATAATATACTTGTAAACGTTCCAGCCCTGGTTAAGGAAGCGTAAACAATGTGCGATTACTTGATTGTGGCACATTTCTGGTCAGATCGGGTTGGTTACAGCATGTCGGGGACAGTGTACCAAGAACTTTAAAATTTTATCGGTTCTGTCAGGTAGACTGTACGCTCCACCGAGGTATGCACGTGCTGAGAATCGAACTTATATATCTTTTGTTAGTTTCACCGTACATAAAGTTCAGTGTTCACAAAACCAATCACTAGACAGAACTGAACACTACGGTTTCTCATTTTGAATATCGCAATGACTCAAGCAAAACCGAGGACTTCAGCACCATCTGAAACAGAGAGATTAACAATATCCTATAAGCTGTCACGATGTTGGCCAAAAATGATTAAAGCTAAAGTGCAAGCAGATGAGAACCCAATGGGGACGTGTTGGTGGGTTACGTACTACTGACAGTGGAGAGCAGAGTGCCCTACGATTATAACGCCATGATAGTACAGCTAGTTTTCGAAACAAAGGATTTCGAGGACAATAATAAACACCGATGATAAACGAAAGGTCACTGTTGACGCCTACCGCTTCCCAGCAAGAACGGAGGCTGTTAGAAATTGCTGTCACATCTGATCAAATCGTACAAGTTGTAAGCACATTATCCTCAGAGTTATTGCCTGTCATTTTGATGAAATGAAAACTCGGAGCAAGACTGGGGCTGGCAGTTGGCATTCCGTGAATCAAAATTAGTTCATCGCAATCTAAGGCAAAACATGTTGAATCTTGTTCAACTTTCAACAGGACTCACAAATCAAAGTGAACTTTGCGGTGGCCCCAACTATTCTGGGATATTTCAGCCGGAAGTTGGAAAGTAAACGTTGGCTTAGAATGAAAATTGGACGGGTTTAATCGAAGTGAGTCAAACCGCCCAAATGTCAACTGAGGAAAAACTAGACCGTGGGTCACCGACTGGCAGAAGAATGGGCCTAGATATCATCCATTTCTGCCTCAAAAGTCCATTCTCTGGAGATATCTTGAGTAGTATCTATCAGCCTTGGTCTATAACACTAGAGGGTTTGTTTGTTGTTATAACGAATTGAAATGGAACACTACTCATAAAGTTGCTGAAAATCCGTCGGCAGCCCACGACCGGTTTCGCCCTTTTGGGGGCTCATAAGGTAGGTGCAGTCCCCGGATTTCCGTCAACCTTATGTTCTACTTCAAAACAGATTGCAAGCAAAGAAAACAAATTTGAGGACTCACTTAAAACCCAGCTGAATCTCCCGTTTATGATGCTTCCAGGTAAGTGAATGTACTGCACCAGGCCGATTCAGCTGGGTCCCAGGTGAGTCTCTCGAAAGACCAAATTAGTTTGCAAATGAGTGTATATGCGCTAATTTCGCGCAATTTTGTCTAAAGTAGAACATAAGGTTGACGGAATCCCGGGGACTGCGCCTACCACTTAAAAACGTTCTATGCCTATGGAAAGTTATCGAGTTAGTCTGCGGCCTCTCGTCTCTGCGACTCTCTGTGTGCTGACGGGGTTGTCGGTTCCCAAAAGCAGAGCGATAGACAACTATTTATTAAGGGTATTTTCTAGTCAACAACTATTCTCTCTCGTGATGCCTGTGAGTAGTAAAGCTGGAAACAAAGACGTTATTCTCCAACCGACCTAAAAATATCTCAGCTTTGTAATAAACATCTGTCTACTCAAGCCATTTATAAGACAATAATTTTTCAACCATTACATCATGAAAACAGTTGATCTTCCAAATGAGTGAAAAAGAACGCTTGTTTAACCAAACGACACATACAGGTTTCCGCCAAATATGAGACGCCATGTGAACGACTGTCTTTAGTGCTGTTTGTTCGAAATTGATCATCAGAGGAAGTATGTTTGTCTTTGCTTAGGATTTTACCCTCACGGGGCTGAAAGTGATACTTGATAAATCACAACTGCCGCATTTCATAGCTGCAACCTCACAAAACTCTTGTGGATAGAAGTGGAATAAGAGTAGAAATCAAAATATCTGTCTGCGATTGGAAACCATCCGTTTTATCGATAAAACCAGCAAGATGGTTTTGCATGAATAGGCTAGCCGTGTTTTTGAACTCTATCGGGTGCGTCCCTCCAGCAAGGTGATAAAATCACAGAAGCATGTGAGGTTTTGGTCCTTAAATAGGCGCTCAAGCCGGGTTGATATGAACTGTTTGAAAAGATAACGGTAAGCAGTGTAGTTACAGAACTAATCGTTCACTATAGTCCATACTTGACTCCATAATTGTCTCAAGCCACGGAAGTAGGATGCTGTTCTTTAGATCGAATCGAAGCATATACTATTTACAACTCGTAAGTACCCAAAAGGTAAGATTAAAATTTTCTCCGTGCAAGGGAACAGCAGCAGGGTAATTTATCGCAAGCGATCGTTTAGAAAGGACTACATTTGGAAACCCAACTAAATCAAAAATTGGTTAAATGAACCCTGTTTTCTGAGGACGAAAGAAACTATATGAGTGTCACATTCATTTAGCTTAAAACGACGAGTTTGAACGTTGCGGTTTGAAAGCCACAAGGATAACTTTGACGAAAAGCATGTATGTGGAATCGAAATTGCCCTTTCATCCTGCTGATAAATGCCAAAGTCATTGGAGCTGTAACAAATGAATTTCGCCCCAAAAGCTCCTCAGTGAGGACGTGTAGTTGATCTTCCAAATGAGTGAAAAAGAACGCTTGTTTAACCAAACGACACATACAGGTTTCCGCCAAATATGAGACGCCATGTGAACGACTGTCTTTAGTGCTGTTTGTTCGAAATTGATCATCAGAGGAAGTATGTTTGTCTTTGCTTAGGATTTTACCCTCACGGGGCTGAAAGTGATACTTGATAAATCACAACTGCCGCATTTCATAGCTGCAACCTCACAAAACTCTTGTGGATAGAAGTGGAATAAGAGTAGAAATCAAAATATCTGTCTGCGATTGGAAACCATCCGTTTTATCGATAAAACCAGCAAGATGGTTTTGCATGAATAGGCTAGCCGTGTTTTTGAACTCAATCGGGTGCGTCCCTCCAGCAAGGTGATAAAATCACAGAATCATGTGAGGTTTTGTTCGTTGAATAGGCGTTCAGGCAGTATTGATATGAACTGTTTGAAAAGATCGCGGTAAGCAGCGTACTTAGAGAATTAATCGTTCACTATAGTCCATACTTGACTACATAATTGTCTCAAGCCACGGAAGTAGGATGCTGTTCCTTAGATTGAATCAAAGCATATACTACTTACAACTCGTAAGTAGTCAAAATTTAGATCGAATCGAAGCATATACTATTTACAACTCGTAAGTACCCAAAAGGTAAGATTAAAATTTTCTCCGTGCAAGGGAACAGCAGCAGGGTAATTTATCGCAAGCGATCGTTTAGAAAGGACTACATTTGGAAACCCAACTAAGTCAAAAATTGGTTAAATGAACCCTGTTTTCTGAGGACGAAAGAAACTATATGAGTGTCACATTCATTTAGCTTAAAACGACGAGTTTGAACGTTGCGGTTTGAAAGCCACAAGGATAACTTTGACGAAAAGCATGTATGTGGAATCGAAATTGCCCTTTCATCCTGCTGATAAATGCCAAAGTCATTGGAGCTGTAACAAATGAATTTCGCCCCAAAAGCTCCTCAGTATGGAACACTTTCTGACGAGTTACCACTGACTAACATTTTGCGTTTACGAACAAACTAATTTAACACGAACTGAGAACAAGTTCGTGAATGAGATATCAGCTGTTTATGCAGCCCATTTAATAAATAAACTTTGGGTTTCATTCAAGTCCAACACGATGCGCGATTGTCAGCTGTGACATGTTCCTATGTAGAAGAACCAAGTTCATATTATTTTAGTTGCGATCTAGTTCAGCCAGCCTCAGACGTCATTCTCGTATTTCTTTTGTTCAGCTAAATAGAATCGCCTGACTTAAAAACGTTTTATACCTAGGGAAAGTTATCGAGTTAGTCTGCGGCCTCTCGTCTCTGCAACTCTCTGGGTGCTGACGGGGTTTTCGGTTCCCAAAAGTATAGCGATAGACAACTATTTATTAAGGGTATTTTCTAGTCAACAACTATTCTCTCTCGTGATGCCTGTGAGTAGTAAAGCTGGAAACAAAGACGTTATTCTCCAACCGACCTAAAAATATCTCAGCTTTGTAATAAACATCTGTCTACTCAAGCCATTTATAAGACAATAATTTTTCAACCATTACATCATGAAAACAGTTGATCTTCCAAATGAGTGAAAAAGAACGCTTGTTTAACCAAACGACACATACAGGTTTCCGCCAAATATGAGACGCCATGTGAACGACTGTCTTTAGTGCTGTTTGTTCGAAATTGATCATCAGAGGAAGTATGTTTGTCTTTGCTTAGGATTTTACCCTCACGGGGCTGAAAGTGATACTTGATAAATCACAACTGCCGCATTTCATAGCTGCAACCTCACAAAACTCTTGTGGATAGAAGTGGAATAAGAGTAGAAATCAAAATATCTGTCTGCGATTGGAAACCATCCGTTTTATCGATAAAACCAGCAAGATGGTTTTGCATGAATAGGCTAGCCGTGTTTTTGAACTCTATCGGGTGCGTCCCTCCAGCAAGGTGATAAAATCACAGAAGCATGTGAGGTTTTGGTCCTTAAATAGGCGCTCAAGCCGGGTTGATATGAACTGTTTGAAAAGATAACGGTAAGCAGTGTAGTTACAGAACTAATCGTTCACTATAGTCCATACTTGACTCCATAATTGTCTCAAGCCACGGAAGTAGGATGCTGTTCTTTAGATCGAATCGAAGCATATACTATTTACAACTCGTAAGTACCCAAAAGGTAAGATTAAAATTTTCTCCGTGCAAGGGAACAGCAGCAGGGTAATTTATCGCAAGCGATCGTTTAGAAAGGACTACATTTGGAAACCCAACTAAATCAAAAATTGGTTAAATGAACCCTGTTTTCTGAGGACGAAAGAAACTATATGAGTGTCACATTCATTTAGCTTAAAACGACGAGTTTGAACGTTGCGGTTTGAAAGCCACAAGGATAACTTTGACGAAAAGCATGTATGTGGAATCGAAATTGCCCTTTCATCCTGCTGATAAATGCCAAAGCCATTGGAGCCGTAAAAAAATGAATTTCGCCCCAAAAGCTCCTCATTGAGGACGTTTAAGGAAGCGGAATTAATGCTACGGACGTAAACTCGCAAGACTGAATGTCATACGTCATTTTCGGGACTTTTTGCTAATTGCGATGTAAAACACACCCTTCACTCCAAAGAATTTGAGGGTGAGCAGTCCGGAGGGTCGACTTGTAGTGCGTTTATTGTGGTTAGGTATAACATCTTCATACCTGACGATCCAGTTCCACCTTTGCAGCATCAGAACTCCCCGACGTGAACATCCTAGCCGCATACATCTTAAAGTTCATGGAAATTGATTAACCTAAGCAAGGGACGACAAGAAAGTGTTGGATATCAATAAATGGCCTCTTCCACGTGCACAGCGCACGCCAGTCGCCTAGATTTGTCTGTGTCATTGAGTAGGGTGCGCGTTACTACTTGGAAGATCCCATGAGGAAGTCACGCCGTTGGTTAAGATGTTGAAAAAATCAGCTACCACTGAGCAGACGACTGGAAAAAGATACCACATCTAACAAGTCATTTATTTTTCTCATATGACCGTTATTGTGTATAGCTTGTGCATATTATTTTAAGAACTGTGGTCTGGCAGACAAAAGGTTTCAAGAGATTACGTGAATGACTTTGGCACGATATCCGAAGCTTAGTGTCGGGATATCTGTTGTTTAGACCATCCGTGCAATGAAGTCTGAACAACTGTGGTTGCAACGATTTGATGAGTACAGATTATGAGGAAGCAAGTAGTGGACCACTTTCCAAGACTTAACATATTCATCGATAATTTCGATCTGTTTTTTGCAAACTTTTGACTGCCCCCGTTCATCTTGCAGGATGGGCCGTACTAACAGGTTTGACAGGTACTTTCAGGGTAGCCTGTCGGACGAACTAACGGATAGAAGTGTTCACAGAAGCTGATTAAAGCATGCATTTATGAAAACACGCGATTAGAACCAATTTTGGAAAGGAAAGGAATTTTTAACGAGTTGTATTGTGGTCACATCTTACTTCTATCAGAACATTTCGACGTGTTTTAAAAAATAACTCGAAAACTTCATTACACCAGCCTAATAGAAATTTCAGTGCGTTGCAATTAAACGTAAAAACAGGCAGAAGTAACTAATAACCGTCCAATTCTTCTGAAATTGAGCCTGAGTATTACTTGGCACACCCCAGTTTGATTTCTAGTTAGCAATAGATTTCCATCCAAGCTCGTAAAACTTCTTGTGAAATCATATTGCAGATTTAATTGCAACATTCTTTGAAAAATTTCGTGAAATCCCAGAAGAAACAAAACACAACGCCATGCCATGCTTGTCTTCAGAAAAAACTATCGTCACAAAAGAGAAACTGACATTACGCGTTCAATTTAGGATATCTCATTCTCTGCTCCGCTCAACCAATTTGTAGGACACAGTAATTGTTCTGATATGGATAAAACAAACAAGGGCAAAACTACCCTTACGTTCTAAAGAAATATCACATTGTTCACGACCGATGTTTTTTGCAGTTTAACTTGATGTTAGCTTAAGTCTCAACTGAATCCCAGCTTGATTAATAAAAATAATAATAATAACAAAATTCTTCAAATGAATCTGCCGTACTAAAACCGCGTCATGTTTGACGATGCCCGAGATGTCGTGTCTTGAAAATGCACATTGCACGTAAGGTCACTGAAAACGTTTCGGTAGCCCACTGTGGTCCTTCTTGAAGATTGGAGTTGAAGTAAAATTTGAGCTTAATAGAGACGGGGAGACTGCGCACCCCTGTTGAGCCCCAAGAAGGGAGAAACCGGCAGTCAGGCGCCGAGGAGTTTTCAGTGACATTTGGAACTGTGTTTTCTTTCGATGAAAACGCACGCTATTGATCACGGTCAAGAGAGATTTTTCAGTTTTCTGACGGTTATATTCACTCAGGTTATTACTCGATAAAAACCTTAATAATAGCTGAGATCAGAGTGTCTGACAGAGACTTAAGTCGGTTCTATAAATTTTAGGAGCATAATTGATAATTTAAGCAAATTTCCTTTGGAGACTTTCCACTAGTTGGCATGACCACTGTAACTGTGTCGATATTACCGAATTAGCGCGTTCTGTTCCCCATCGAACTGAGGCCACATTTTGCACAGACGGTGTGAACAATGTCGAACATTTGGAAAACAAAGGTAAGCTGAAAGGAAGTCAGTCAAATCTCCGATGGAATCGGATCAAATTTATCTGCGGACATAATTATGCGAAATAGCGAAATAGTAAAATATCACCAAAATTTCTCGACCAAATGCACTCGTGGAATTATGGCATAATTTTTGTCCCTTAGGCTCTATCTCTTTTTCTTTACGCCATATGGGCAAATTAGCACCTATAAATTTGCTTCGGTTGAGCAGATTTCATTAGAAATCTTGCAATAAAGATGTCCCCTCGCCTGGGGCCGGAACTTTGCAAGCCATTTATCATGTTTGGTGAACAGATCAACTGCCGCTTGAACGACAGCCAATGAATCGAACTTCTACCTGTGTATGCCTGTTCAAGTGAACCACAAGGGACTGTGCCTATCTGATGATCCCCAAAAGTTATGAGACCGATTGTGGGCTTTCGAAGAGATTTCAGCAACTTATGAGTAGCGTGCTACGGCTTTACGCAATGAAGTCTGCTTTGTTAGTACTATATGAAGGGGGCGGAGCATGCGCAAAGCACCGAAGAATTCTGACAGGGGGAAGACAATAACCTGACCCATTTAGATTACACTAGTTCAGGGTAATGCAGACTAAATCTAGAATTTGTCAGGATATCTCGAATGTCGTAGCAACTGAAAAATGATGCGACCTGGTGCAGCACGTTCAGTTAACTGGAAGCATCACAAACGAGTAATTCAGTTGGGTTCTAGGTGAGTCAATCAGAGTTGTTTGCTTTGCTTGCAATTTGGTTCGAAGTAGAAAATAAGGTTGACGGAAACCCGGGAACTGCGCCTACCTGATGAGCCTCGAGAAGGGTGGAACCGGTCGAGGAATTTTCAGCAACCTTATGAGTAGTGCATTACAAACAGAATTTGTCACATTAAACACAAGTTTTCGAGTATCATGTGGAAAGTCAACAGTATCACAATTATCCGGGGGAAGGGAACAGATGATAAGCGAAATGCTACAATGAACAGAATGAATTAGAAGATTGAAAGATGGAAACGACGGTTCCATTATCCGGGGGGAAGGGAACGGATGATAAGCAAAATTCCACGAATGAACAGAATGAATTAGAGGACTGAAAGATGGAAACGAGGGTTGTTCAATATACAACTAGGAGACACAAATTTCTACAGAAAACGTTATTCGGTCTACTGCTATAATAGAATGGGAACATTGGGTTTCATGACGTGTTGAAACTGCATCTTCTGTGACGTCACCCAACAAGAAACTCACGCATCCGGAAAAAAATCACTTCATCTGGTAATGCCGATGGTATTGTAAACGACCGATTTACAAGACATTTGTAGATGTTCAAAATTCTTACTTTTCCAGATTTTTCGTGCCCTTTTAGGCCTAAACAGTAAAACTTCGGAATGCTGCCCTTGTGTATTACCCCATTAATGTTTGTTTGATTTTCCAACCCTTCTAAATTTTGATACAAACGACTTGAAATTATTTCACCTCAAATTTCCCCTTACGACGAGGAACATACAGCAGAGCATTTTATCCGCATGAGGCCAATGAAACTTGCACAGATTTTTACTAAACCCAGGAAGAGCCTGTTGGCGGTCTGTTTTTCAGAAAGATATTACTAAACTCCTCTAGTAGAACAACTCTGACCACTCTTGTTTGGTTGGAAGAATAGTCGATTAGATATGCAGTCTTGTCAGTACCGAAATGGCAACGCATTCCTTGTCACGTGCGGCAGAAAACGCCGTTAGGTTGACTATCAAACCATAGGACCCCCATAAGTTGCCGCAAGGTACAAACGTGTGAGTTTTTTAGGTCAGCGTAGTTCCACTATAGGTTCCCGTTTGCAGTAAGTATATTCCAAAGCTTACATAGAGTTTGGTCTATTTATGACTTGAAATAATCTTGTCATGCACCGAGAAATGCACTCATTTGCAAGTCAGTTTGGTTTTTCTCGATAGACTCAACTGAATCTTTACGATATTCTACAACTGAATGAGCTACACACAGGCCACCTCATGATTCAGTTGGGATGATATTCGAGATACCGCAGTATATTTTCATAAAGGAAACTACTCACAAGTTTGCTGAAAACTCTTCGACAGCCCACGACCAGTTCGCCCTTCTTGGGGCTCATCAGGTGGGCACAGTCCCCTAGTTTCCGTCAACCTTATGATCTACTTGAACCTTTGTCCAGTTCTTGGTCTATTTTATATTATCTATATTTTCCAATTCAAACTCACCTCGGCAGCATTTTTCTAAGGTTGACAGCAAATTGTTGAAGCGCCTTTTGTCGGGCGTTTCTCTTCAAAATTCTTTCAAACCATCCCGCCAACGGTTGGGCCTAGAGCGGGCGTGCATATATCGTCATGTCGAGTCAAGCTAAACAGAGACAAGTCATGTCACCCCAAGTGTTATAGGGTCAACACATAGTAGGAACTGAGGTGGGCGAACGTAAAATGAGCTACAAATGCTTTGCCTTAAAATTTAGGATCGTACTACAGAACAATGATGAATTTGTTAAATAGATATAGATATACATATATAGGTTTGGCTGGAGGTTGGATGTGTCCCGCCAAAGGAACTTCTAAAACGCCATTTCAAAAAAGCACAGTGGTTGAACATAACTTGTGGGTGAATGCTGGAGAAGTGGAAGATGAATTTAAAGCGGGTGACAAAATGGCCGGTTATAAAGCAATCAATCAAAGCATTCCTTTGAATAGTTTAGCTCTATCAACTTGGAGGAAAGGCGGCAGACATATTTGTGGAATTCCGAGGAGCGAACAGGTGGAAAACGCACGTCAGTGAGTGGATGCTCCCCTACTCAAGTGTCGGGAAAACTTGAAATGTTTCACTCGAGTGGAGGTCACCTGAAGGAAAATTACTCAGCATTTCATGAAAATGAAGGCGAGAAAGTGCTAATCCGGTACAGTATACAGTTGCGGGTTTGTTCTAGTCATGCGACAGGCTCACCCAACCATTTTCTTCAGTGCGTCGACCGTGTACGGAAAACCATGGATGGGTCTGGTGATTATACTTCCACTGCAACTTTCGACACTACCTTTTCAAGGTAAAATTTCAGAACAGCACTTCAGCCTACTGATCCGGATGCGAGATTTCGCTCTGTGCATACTACTAGCGTAACGTTGGATACTACTGACGAAAAACGCGAGCAGTACCTGATGAGGTTTCAAAACCTCATTTCCATGTCCGAAGGAAATTTGATGCAGCATCTGTTTATTATTGTTCATTCATCAAAGAACACCGAGTAATGTTTTGGAGGGCGCTTGGGAATATTCACCTTTCAAAAACTTTTCGGGTGAAAATACTACTTTTGCGCCCAATGTTGTGACCACATCGTTTGTGTTCATTATCCAACTACTCCACACCAAACGGCGTGTTTCTTTTCACCAGGAAATTTTGTTGTGTCATTCGAGTTTAGCAGTTCATTTGCAACTGCCGTGCCATGTATATCGGCAGGGCTCACCAGACACCTCTAACCGTGTGTTGCTCATAAGGAGAGGGTAACGACGTGGAAAGTGAACACCAGTACAACAGTGGCATAAGCTTGGAATGCAGCTTTATAGGGTGCGAAACATTAACGGAGCAAACATTACACGGCTGACCCCAAAAGACCGCCCATCCAGACACCATATCCTTTCTATTACGTGCTTGTCTTATATGAAGCTCATCAAGTAGGCACAGAATTCAGTAAAACAGACTCTGAGTCTGTCATGAATTGATATACGTCACTTCAGATCAGTGACCACGTTCAGACAGTTTTTCACGTGTGAACTGTCACCTTCTTACGTCTTGGTACAAGCTAACTGCACATTTCTTAACCTTTCGGAGGAAGAAAGAAGTCAAATTATCGTTTTGTGCCTGGTGTTAGTGCGCTACTTATAATTAGACTGCTTAGAATTCAGAAGGTGTTATGCACTAACAAGTTTATTAGAGGGCCTGAATAGAACATCATCAGCAACCGAAATTCAGCGTGAGAATTCAATCCTCAAGCGTGACAGGGCACCTGGTGCGAATAGTCTGCACCCCGCGCCCTTCAAAGAAGGTGGCGAGGTCCTGGTGACAAGCATACAGCAGAAGATTTGGAACGAAGACAGAATACTAGCTGATCCTAGACCGTCATCCAATTTTTTAAAAAGGGCGCAAGAACGTTGTGTTAAGACCATCGTGTCATCGGTTTGGTATCTGACGCATCTAATGGGCTTTCTTGTATTATTTTGCGCAGGTTGATGGAGAGACAGATTCGTGAGAATCAAGCTATGTTTCGCCATGATCAAATATGCATCGACCATACCTTTACGTTAAGACGGATTCCTGAACGACACCACTCATCCAGACTTCTCACGTTCGTCGTTTTTCTTGACCTAAAAGCTGCTTTTGATTCTGTCGATGGTGAGAATCTTTTGCAGTGTCTGGCGATCAAAGGTGCTCATTCCAAATTTATGAAGGCGCTGTATGCGAATGCCTTTGGGCGCGTACGAGTATACGATAAACTTTTGCCTGAATTCCCCACGTCCACTGGTGTAAGACAAGGCTACACTCCCTCACCTTTCCTTTTCAACTTTGTTATTGATTCGCTGCTTAGAATTCCTCTGCTCTCTCTGAAATCTTGGGGGTCAAAGTATTCTCGGGACACTTGCACATAGCCATTGAGTATACGCACGATATTGCTGTTCTTGGCTCAGATCCTACCCGAATGTAGACGATTTTAAACAGATTAAATAACTCTGCCGCACGGCTTGGCATGCGCATCACACCTGCAAGTGTAAAATACTGCTGCAAGATTGGGTTGGATCAAACCCAATCCTCAGGTTTGCAGACAAGTCGATCGACGTCGTAGCTAAATTTGTTTACTTGAGCAGCTGTAAACGTTCCGGTTGACTGGCTAGAGATGAGATTACTTCTCGATTCGTGGAAATCAGGGCAGATGGTGGCTGACCTGTTGGCTGAGCTGGGCAATTTGATTGCAATTGTTTCATCACGATCGAGGTGACATCCCCAGTGCGCTTCCTGAGCTACCGACATTTTTCTCCACAAAGTATCAGGGCAGCCGTTGCCAACCTCCGACACCTACGGCACCGACGTGACTTCACTTTGTCTGTCCAGGCCAGAGTCTACACCGCGGCTGTGCGATCTAGACTGCTTTGTGGATCAGAAACTTGGCCTCTATGCACAAAGGCATACGAAAGCTGTCAGTGTTCGACTGTCGGAGCCTCAGGAGCATTGGTCAAGTATGCTGACAACACCGGATTAGTAATGCCGGGGTAAATCAAATAGTTTAAGGAAGAAGAAGGTCTCCCGCGATAGGCGAATTACTCACACTTCATGGGTTACGCTGGGGAAGAAAGGGGTCTCCCGCGATAGATGAACTGCTGGTTAGGCCATGTAATTCGCATGTCAGAAGACTTTTTGCCTCGCAGTTCTCCTTTCACCCATCTCTTTGCTAATTGAAAACGACTGAAAGGTGAACAGTGTATTGCCTGGCAACGAAGTATGAAAAAAATAACCAGTGAACTTAGTCGGGTAGACAACTGCCGCTTCCCTCGATGGGGACCCCAGAACTCAACCCACTACTGGCAGGAAATGTACTCGGCATGCCAGATGACCGTCTGCCTCGCAATGCTCTTTTCACCCATTCCTCTGCTGAGTAGAAGCGACATAGAGGTGGACAGTGTATGACCGGGCAATGAAGTATTAAAAAACTAACCAACGAACTTAATCGGGTAGACAACCGCCGCCTCCCTCGGTGACTGAAAGTGTGGCACCTGGAACGAGTGTGCTTATGATACATGGTTTATAGCTGATAAGTTGATTGACTGGTTGGCTGAGGGCATCCCGGTTCTATTTATTTATTCTTTTTTCTCATCACTTTGGTGGGGGAGGGGGGTAATAAAACCCTCGAATAAACCTACTTGTACTTTTATGGCGAGTGCGTCCATTCATGTGGTTTTCTAACCGAATTCTCAAGGAGAAACGTTCGAGTTAGTTTTGGACGTTCTGACATGCAATTTGAAGGTCACATGGCGGTGTTTAATTGCGGTAGCTGAGGACGTAGCTATCAAACTCCGTCAGTCTACACTTTGTTCAATCACTAAGAATTCCATACCCTAAAGAACGCTTTAACCAAAACAGACCTTACAGACCCTCTAATGTCCACTAGAATAACTTTTTACCACCTAAAATTCTTTAAATGTGTTGTTTTTGTTGGCCGGTTGACGTCTAACTGACAACATACAGAAGACAACAAACTAACTCACTGCGGGGGGAATAATTTCCCCCCTAGTGGTAAGACACGGTTCACTCCATCACCCCCTTTCAAAATTAAAAAAAACATCTTGATTTTTTGCGGGAGACACATGATAACACTTTCTAAACGTTGCCAATCAGGAATGTTACTTTAGTGCTAATGAGCCTGACCTACGTTATGATTACAAATGAATGCTGGCCAACTGAAGATTTCAAGCATTTCAGAACTGATGTTCAACACTATTTGCTTATGAACGTACTTCAAGCTTGCCGGCGACTCAGCATCTACGGAGCGAATTGAGGAAGGACCATTGGAGAGAAAATTCACCAGAGGCGCATATCTAATGGTTGTTTGCCCACATAACAAACTGTAAAGTCATGTGCAGTCAGTCGAGTTTCAAGGGCATTCGCTGATTTTGTAAAATGGCAAGAATTTGGAATATCCTTGAGCTCCAAGATTTGCACTCCACGCGTTATTTTCATTTCGTTTATAGGGTGTCACCTGTTGTGTGACACGCTCGTGTCACGTGCGGCAAATTAGCCGTCTGGTTTTCGTTCTGGTCAAGTATAAAACTGCACGATCTGAGGAATAATGCTGTCCGAGTTCGCCGGAAATGAATCACATAATTCTCCTCATTCTGGCCGTCGCAACAGAGGTGCAATGTGTTCAGGAAAGTAAGCTTTAATCAAGAAGCTTCATTTTTGAATGAAAATGTACGTATGTATCCATCAGGAAGTTTTTAGTCTTTGGTTATCCTATCGTTTGACCTTGGCAAATTGGTGCACCAAATCTCAACTCCCTGCGGTCGTTATTCTAGCCGGCAACTAAAATTGACTTGTTGAAGTAAATTTCCAATGCAGAACATTTTTGATCGACAAAACCGATTGTTAGGTTTGCTCTTGGCTTACGATGCCTCACCGGTCATTGCGTACAATCCGAAGGAAAAGTTCGAAAACTGGAAAGTTGCCTACTGGCAGTGTGTTGAAATACTGTTTTCTCGGATACTTGTTAATCTGTCTGGTTTGATCTGCTATGCTCGGCAAACAGATCGATAGCCTCGTGATCAACAACCAATAAGGTTCCACTTGATTCGCTGTGGTGTAAATCATCAACCAATGGGACCGAGAATGAGTGTCGCGTTAGATTGATACTGTTAGCCTATACCGCCTGGTTTGAATGAGCCCTTTCCTCCGAAATGAGAACAGAGAAGTGCTCGCGTCCAACCGAATAAGAACAGGTAACACGAGGTGTCTAATTTTTACCGTACATTAAAGCTATCGCCAATGGTCCCCATGTAAAACCTGAATTTAACTAAAGAAACGGGTTGGGTATATGATTTACAGGCATACGAGGACACGGGAGACGCGTTCGGCATCAAAATGCTGTCCTTTTACATTCTCACTGATGTCAATGCGTAGATACTTTGCGGAATTATTTTTTTTGAGAAAATCTGATATCAATAATGACGCAAACACATATTTAGACCTTTACTGCAATAGCCATTCTAGATTTTATTAGGGTGTAGCAACCGCTCAAAATGCTGCCAAATTGGAAATGACACTATCTCTGGACACGTTGTCAGCGTTGTGAAAAGTTTATTGATCGATATCTGTTTCCTAAGCATGGGATCCATTGTAAAACAATTAAATATATGGCATATGTATGATGTCCTCGCACCTGACAGTTCCACGAAATTTGAGTTACCATGGGATCTGTAGTTAGTCACCAAACGAAATAATAACTTATTCATGTAAACTCTCCCCTCCTTTGAACAGCATTGTATGCCTACCTGCAAACCAATGGGCAAGAAATAAATGAGGACAAGTGTGGATTGGTAAGCCTTATTGATTTCTTGGTCCCATCACCACTAAGATCCCTGAGATCACTGCATCCCTAATGGTTTAGTCACCTAAACTCTCTCCCTTCATATATGGAAGTTGAACAATCACTGTTATTCATAAAAGAAAAGCCAAATACCTGTGAAGACATGAATAATGTGTTCTAAGCCATCCGAGACTGCTTCTGATGTCGACAACCTGCCACTGTTGAGCAAGCGATTATGTGATCGGTTCCATCTACATCCATGAGATGATTTACAAACCAGTGCGCAATGCCTTTATTGTGCGGGATATTCAGGACTCAA
The DNA here is from genome assembly GCF_000715545.1 of Opisthorchis viverrini. Lineage (NCBI taxonomy): Eukaryota > Metazoa > Platyhelminthes > Trematoda > Opisthorchiida > Opisthorchiidae > Opisthorchis > Opisthorchis viverrini. The sequence continues at coordinate 2,062,518 of NW_008751691.1, read as the reverse complement.
TCACGCCCATAACTTTCCAATTGGTAAGTTCTCCAAAAGCGTTGGTTCCAAGGTTAGAACAAGCGATTCGTCTAATCCCAACAGTTCGGATTGTCCAAGTATGAAGACGGCTACACAAAATAATAAAAAGTGCAATGACTTCATCCAGTTAACCTGCAAAAACATGCTTTTTCCCGTAGGCGTTTAAGGGAACGTTCCAATGCTTTCGCGAGTTTCAGCATGGCTTGGTAGAAAAATTCGGTAATTTTTAACTGGGCAACGTTTCACTTCTGACACAAAAGTTATGCACTGGTGAGATTGAAGGATGCCCCCTCCGGCAAACACAGCCAGGGGCTGTGTCTACAAAATAAATTTTAACGACTGCACCAAGAACAGACGGCCAGGGAACTTTACGTCAAAATCGGAGAGTATAGAAGAAAGATAAACAGGTCGCCGAGAAACGCGGATGAATATCAAGCGTTACTGAAAGACTCGGCAATCGCGGAACACGCACTCGACACGGGACACAAAACAGATTTAGAAAATGTTGAGGTTTTGAGGCGAGGACCAAGATTCACGTCACATGGGCTGGTAGCTGAGGCGGTAGAAATCGCCAAGCATCCCAGTGTTAACAGAATAGAAGGCGGGGAACTGGCAAGCATGTGGACAACGGCCTCGGATCAGTCGAGCTGACACGTGTTGATGTGCGATTATCAGAAGGAGTAGTCACCAGGCCCTTCAGAAACGATGACTTCTCAATCGGTTCCAAACTTTTTTCTTTTGCAACTTGCTTATATAATTATATATTTTAAAAATGCTTCTGATGAAAAAATCCATGGCCAGCTTTGTCTTCAGTGGCACTAACTGAATGACACCCATTTCGTTTTGAGCATAGCTGTCAAACTTTTTTGCCACACCGCTTAGATGATTTGACATACTGTTTCATCGAAATTTCAAGAAACGTACATCTGTTCAAATTCAGTAAGAAAAACACATGATAACACTGCCGTTTAGATTTTTTTCTTGGTATTTGACAGTCTCCGAACCCTGTCCTGACGTTGTCAGCCAATAACACATACGTCTTGAAGTACAGCGATTTCACAAGGATTTTCAACGCATGTGTTCGCTTGCTAGACATTTTACGGTCAGCTTCTATTTGGTTAGGGCCGCAAAACGGCCAACTGACGTTTCAGTTGTCAAGATAGTCGAGGAACCAAAATTTATTATCACGGAAGAAAGAAGAAATTCTGGAAATGCGCTTACTGATCACAGACGGTGCATTCAGACGAGGTGAATGCGCGTCTCACAGGGGATTCATCATCATCATCATTGTCAGCTGTAATAACCGCGTACTCGTCGTACAGTGGTTGAAGCTGCCGCATTTTCGTTCACCGAAGATTTGAGCAGGGCAGGTAGCTGCGCATTGCATGCGGGAGATGATACATTGGTGCATAAATCCAGCAATGTCAGTGGGCTTTTGAGTGGGGAGATTAGGAAGGGAGCTATGCATTGAAGGCAATAGCTTAGATGCACGAGCGCCATTGAGGGCGCGAGTGGTCCATGTTTGACAATGTCTCTAGCCATTGATGTGGCCCGTCTCGCGGTCTCCATCCAGGAAAACGGCAGTGACCAGCGCAGCTGAGTTTGCTGGTAATGACTGATACGATTGAGCCATGCTGTAAAGTTGCACTTTAAATAAACAAAATATTTTCACTCTAACATAGTACAACGTACTCTTCATGCCACTAATCTAAGCAGATGCGTTCATTTTGGTAACCACATTGCACAAACTTTTCAGTAAAACAAGTTGGAATCGCACACGCAAGCAGATGCCATTGCCATCCGGCCACGATGCCATGATGCCTAAACCACTCAACCCAATCTGATTAATACATTAGGACAACAGAGTAGATGACGTCCGTTTACCGGTCCGTATCACTCATGGACGCTTCTACAAGACCGTGTGAGAGGAAAAAGTTCCTCTAATAAAACCAGGACTTGATCTTGACAGTGGATTCAGGGAGCTTAGCCCAGATAGGATCGCAACTTTTGAACACAATAAAGTTTCGTATGCAAAGCAAGGAGCCGAATGTTACGTTCTTTTGTATGGTGCTGGTGATAAGAAAGGCAAAGACATGGCAGCAGTAAGTCAAGACATGGGACTTTGTTTGTCGCGATTTTCAGAAGCCAAAATCAACCAAGAAGCTCCTTCATGAGGTGGATACAAGTTTCATCGTCCACTGGAATTATCGCATGAGCATAGTTTCCAAATTTCCGTCAATAATACGATATAGTTGAACGCCAAACTGAAGGATTGCAGAAACATGCATTCGTTTGTAAATTATGTTGATAGTAAGAGTACATTCAGCTAAAATTCAACCAAATGTGTCATGTGTATTATTTTGTGCTGCACAAAACTGACCCACGTATGAGATGGAACAGCCTTCAGCATATACCGATTTGATCTGCAAACGAATTTCATCGCCCCATAGGTCATGCGGTTTTTTGTCAAGGTATATAAAATTTTTCAGGAATGAGCTCATTTAAAAAATATATCTTGGAATAGAGGTAGTGTTAGCAGTCACTGAAGCAACATGTCTCCGTGTTTTTTCCGTTGTTCAGCTGAAAGCTCGCAACCCGAACTCCTGGAGTTCCGGGCTACTGACCGACTGTACTTTTGTTAAAGTACATGGAGATGTTTATGTATTCAGCTTCAAAGTGGACATCCCTTCGAAAGCCGAAGGTAACAGTCTGGACCCAGCTTATATCCTTTGGCGGTTAAACCGGCAGGTGGGTGGAACTACCGGAGGTTGTGTGACTTTTGTCGGTAAGTTCACCTCTACTGAGCGAATTCGACAAACTTGCGGCTTTGACCGGAAGCCTTACTGCCTTCGCTTGTGTTGACAGCATGCAATAATGCCCTGTAATAAGCAGTTAAAGCGCAGGAACTTTTTAACGATCCACTGAACCACTAACATTAGCGTGATGCTAAAGTACTGATCTAATTAATCCATTTTATCGAAAAAGCACTGGAACACCAGCGGTTGCCGACTGTTTAATAATCATGACAGCTGACAGCTTGCAAGTGTGACAGATCAAAGCTAGATGAAAGAACACGTGTGAAACGTTTGCCAGCCAAATCCCAAGTTTGTAAACCGTACAACAGTTGCAGGAAACGGAACAACCAGAAGCTGATTCTGTGCACTCGGGATAGCTTTAAATATTTGCATACTTTTCCTGGGTTGCAAAAAAGTCGAGAAACAGTGTAGACACTGCTAGGTTTGTATTTTTCAGTTCCATTCACAAGGATGTCGAGAGCTCTATCGTTCCACTGTCTCTTCATGAATCGGATGAAAGAAATACAAAGCCCCTCAAGTTTTTTCTATTTTTTATGCATTCCACCCGATGAATGGCATGATATAGGCATGTCATTATGGGAACATACGATGAACAATTAGAAATGTGGCTGTCAAGTTTTCATTAAAACGCATAATCAAATGACACACAGAAAGAATTTTAAAAAGTCTTTTTATATTCATGTTATTCTCCAAAATCCATGCATAAGAGTCGAAACGTGTTTTTCATGCTACGAAAATTTAACCAACTGAAACTTTATTTAAACAAACTGCAGCCGGTAAGATTTGGTTTTAGTTTGTGTAACACTCTAACCTAGGTCTGCAGTCCGTTCAGCATTGATCAGTCGTAATTTTTGGCTAGTGACCTTTCGCATTGATTTTGACTACAGGCCCGGTATACGAACCAACAGAGAAAGGTATGTATTGTACATTCAGTAGCTTTTCGGAGTATCCTAGTATGTTACACCACTTGCTAAATGGCTAGAATCCTCATCCCCTATGGTAATTTTCGATAAAGGCCATGAAAAAAACCGTAAAACTGAGAGCCATATATGTATTTCATAGTGACCAACCCGAAAAGTTTGTGTAGCTACTTTCTGGGCTTTTCTTTTCTTCAAGACTGATTTTTTTTGGGGAACTCGCTCATCATTTGAGTGTCAGGAATTATTCAAGAGTCATTTTGATTGTGTGAATAAAGCGTGGAAGATGCCCACCCTTGCGGTAGCTTGTTTCAGAGAAACATTGGATATCGGTTGAATTTCCGAATGATTTTGAAACAGAGTGGCCTTTTACTAAATCAGTGATTTAAAAGTTGTCCGTCAAATACCACCCAATCAGTTAGCAACCTTATAGTATATTTCACAAGGGAGGGGGGTTTACACCTCAAAGTCATGCACACATTTTTTCTTGCATGGATCTAGCTAATTATGCGTGCAAAAATATGTTTTACAGTAGTTCCCCTTGCGGCACCCACCAGTGGATTGACATGCCATGATGTAAGTCTCTGAAATGTTAAATATATAGACCGGTAGATAGGTTGACAGACAGACAGAGAGAAGGGCAGACAGGCAGGCAGACAGACAGACAGACAGACAGATAGATAAATCGATAGATAGATAGATAGATAGATAGATAAACATACTATACAGTCTCTCACTTTACTGTCCACTGTGGTAGACTCTTTCGTTGCACCTTATTTTACCGCCTCTTATGTACTGTGGGTTGGATCAAGCACAACTTAAAACTCGGAACATTACAGGGCATCAGTACTGACATTCTGTGGCTACCGATGTACACCAAGAGCAAGTCATCCGTATGGGACTTGGCAGAATCCCATATATAATGAGGGTCTCCAGATGCCCCTTCTCATACCCGTGAGTCTAGAACATTTGGTTCAACTCACACGATTTTCTGTTTTTAGGCTATCTCTTCAGCATGTTGACGGCTTTGGACCTGTTCCGGTCCTGGAGTTCACAGTGTCTACGGATAATTTGTTTGGTTGCCAGTGAATCTCAGCGCGAGCCTCATGTTGTATTCCACACAGTGTGGGTGGGGGGGCGGCCTACATGGCATTTCAATCCGTTTGCAACATTTAATATCACGCCGATCAACCATAACTGGGATCACACCTTCTGCCTTTCTGTTTATCATAGCTGGCGGAAAAATTGAACCTTTACCGATTTATGACAGACGAATGTGATCTGGTGTCCCCCAGGCCAACAGACATTGATGGTTACGCGCTGCATACTCTGAATTTGCAATTTTCAGAACCTGTGGATGATGGACAAAAAATGAAGTTGATGCTGATTCTAAACGAAGGTCTTTCAAGCTGCGAGTATCACGTATCGTTTAGCAACAACTGAATTTGGAAAGCAACTCAGCATTGCCCAAATCCCTTGGTTTGATTAATATTGTTTTCATGTGAATAAAAGTCTTTTGTGAACATCAGAAATTTGTGGACATTTGATCATGAAGTGCTGACTCGGCAAATTTTTTAGGCGAAAATGAATTGTTGTACAGAGAAAATTTTAGTCATGCCTGTACAAAGATAAATAAGAAATGTTTTGAATAAACCTACGCAACTATTTGAATCGATTGTCGTCATCATAAGAAAGATTTCTTCATGAGGGGAGAGTGAGGAATTTCGGGTAAATGTCACCTGACCGCTATCGTGTCTTTGGGATTCGATTTGATCAGCATACTTTACAGAATTGCAAGATCTGCCACCTCTAAATGTCACAAAGCCTCTTTGAAGTGCTAAGAGAATTTAGGATTTGAGGAATTAACCTTGAGTGACAACCAAAGGAATCGGATCCAGATGGATTCTGCACTCTGAATGCCGTAGCTTCTGGGATTCATAAACTAGTGAGATTTATTGGCAAATTAGAGTAGGTTAAATGTAAAAAACGAGTGTTAGAGCTATAACACTGGGGTTAAGTGGAATTATCTGAGAGGTAGACTCGAGGGCATGGTCGGACCGACAAGGAATAGGGCCAACTTTGAAGATCTAATCAGGCCACGAGTTTGACGAAGTCGCTTTCAGCTTGATATCTGATCGTTGGCTTGTTCGCTGAGCTGGGCAATTTGGTGGTAAACGTTTCATCACCAATCTAGGTGACATCATCAGTGCGTTATTGAGGAGCGTAGTTGTGCGTATCGGTGGGTTAGTGAACGCACTGATGATGTCACCTCGATTGGTGATGAAACGTTTGCAACCAAATTGCCCAGCTCAGCGAACAAGCCAACGACCAGATATATTGGTAAATTGCTCGTAATTCCAAACAGTTTTATGGATATAAGATGCCCACCACCACTTGAAGTGCATCAGTAAGAGGACATAGATGATAAGATACATTTGATGCATTTAATCCTTGTCCCATTCTTGGACTTCAATATATGTCTTTCAAAAAAGAATGTGGTGTGTCGAAAATAATCGTCAGTTTTCGCAGTCTAGCTTCGGGGGTGACTGCGGCATATGCGTATCTTCTGTGGCAAATATTGAAGTTTTAATAAATTTGCACAAGCACAGTTTAAACAGGTAGCAATTTTTGCTGAAATGAACACGTTTCAAACGGTAGGTCCAGTGACGAGCGCACTAAAATTTACTGTATGATTACCTCAGGCTTAGCACAGTGTAATTGCAGTGACGTTCGCATTAATGGATCAGTTTCTTCTTCCTATAAACCTCACTTGTTTATCCGGTTGAAACCATTTTTATCCGGAAACATAGATATGATTTGGAGCCAAATCTCGGAACATCGGGGTGGGCCATAAAATACGAAATTTAGCAAAACGAATCTTAATGCAAAGGATCAACCAATCTATCTCAATGGTAACACAAGGACTACTGCTGGAAAAAACAGTTTATGTCGAACCCTGCACTGTAAGTTGTCCTTGCTTTAACGTTCTAAGTGGATACCTCAGTACTTGTCAGTCTTCTAATTCGAACTAAGGGCACCTGAAGCGCTTTTTGGATTTCGCTCAGAAAATGCCTGTGCGCGTCAGGCCCATTTTTTCACTGCGATGGTTGAACACACTGTAATCAATCCTACTCTATTTTTGAATGTTTTACGCAGACTAATTCAGGCTTATGGAAATTTATTAACTTAGAAGACAATAAGGGAAGCTTTTCTGAGACAATGAAACTCTTTTCGTCCAGAATACTCCTGTTTTGTTGTGTTACTCTCCGCTACCAGTGAAAGGAAGTTATTAGAAAATGCCAACTGACCAGTTACAGACTATTGGACAGGGAAGCAAAACTCTCATGTGCATCTTGTTTACAAAAACTGAACATCCATCGTCTCTTGAACGCACCTTCCTGAATTTTCCTGGGTATTCATTGAGTGTTACTCAGATCCAAACAAATGCTACAAGGCGACCCCACAAAGTCCGCAACAGATCTCTCTTTTCAAGAGACGCAAAGTGAAAATGCAAGAAGAAGACATACTACTCGCTTGCCTCCCCATCGGTAGTATCACCGTTACACCAGGAACTCGGATGTGGGGTCAGGCAGCAAGTTGACGTGGTCGCAACGCAATGTGGTGAGTCAAAAGAACTGATGAACAAAGTATGTGGAGATTGTTCACTTAGTTTGTGCGCTATATGAGACCAGACCGCACTGCAAATAAAATAGGGAATCAAAACAAGAATTCGGATGCCAGGAAAAGTCAGTTCAAAAGCAACCTTTTTACGAATAATGATTGTTTGTCGGGGCGAGAGATAGAATATTGCTTGTAGTGTGAAGAGATTCGAGAGATCCAAACTCAAAATCACTCGGATAGTGGTCGAAAAAGCTACGAGTGGCTTGGAAGCGTTATGACGAACTCACACTTAGAGGTAATAGAGGGCCACTGATCCATCAGTCAAGGGAGCCACATCACGTGGTCACCTATTTACTGGCTCGTCAATCGGCAACCTCTCAGAAGGAAGTCACTCATCTTGTGAAATTATTGTTCCTCCAATCTACTTGTAGATTGTTAGTAGTGTGAAGATATTTGAGAAAGTTAGTTTGGCTTTTATCTTGGTGAAGCTAACCCATATAGAAATGCCGAGAAGCCTTGTATGGCGGTTTCATCCCTAATTATATTCATCAGAAAAGTTCTATGCACAAAGAGCCTACACTGCTAACCGAAAATTCTTTCGGGCAGGAACAGGGCCTTCCTTTTTTATTGTAGAAATGGTCCTCAGGACAATGCACTTATACGAGGTCCGTGCGCACAGCAACCTTCGCTGAAAGTGACCACTACTTGGGTACTACTACTATGTTCATGGTGATATGGTCTCTCTATTGCGGGCTGCAATCATGATCAACAATAAACCACTCTTCTCCCGTGGTGACAGTTTCCCTTGTGGTTCACTGTGTGCGGCCCGATATTAGGTGCAGGTTGTTTAGGGATTACCTCATCATCATCGACAGCATGACATCAATGTTCAACACCGATGCTTCACTGCCGTCACGAAGAGACTGAACCTTACCGTGGTGTGACGGTTTGCGCACCTCAGCGATCCATTGAGCTATACTGGGTAGTTTCTCGCGACACTCACAGAGTCTCTCATACCAGGTTGGTCCATGGGTAGAGGTCCGACGAACACAGTCTCCTGGCCCTCCAGGTTGGGGATTGGAACATGTGGCGACTTGCTCCGTAGAAATGGTAATGTATTTGCATTTCCCGCCAAACATCGCTGCCTTGTGGTTAGTTTTTTTAGCCAAAGGCTTTGGTTGAGGACCCTAATCGTCCTCCTGTCTAGGTGTGGGCGCCCTAGCAGTATCCCAGCCCTCGTAAAACCATGATATTCTAGCTACGGCAACCTGAATGGGTTTCCCAAGTAAAGCTACTGAGAATAAAGTTCGATATCCGCCTACCCTGAATTGCATACCTTCAATTGTGATTTTTGTGTGTGATTTATTTCCCATGCCAATAAACTAAGAGTTAACTGAAGAGTCCGGAACCAGCAAACCCACTTCAAGTTCTACAGGACGTAGAGTTTTATTCAATTGATTCGGAGTTGCATGTGCACTCCAATCCATCCAGAGCCCGTTTTTACCCGTTATTTTCTGATTAGGAAAACCGTGACAGGTGCTAGACAGCCTGATTTTCAGATCCCTACTGTGTCGCCTCGTCCCCATTCACTTGTCATCTGTTGGAGAATGTTTGTAACACATCGAGAAGCTTTTTTCTCTGAGACGTTTGGAAAACACCCGGTAGATCCGTCGCTGGACAACAGTTCGCTTTAGACACAAAGGTTGGCCGACTAAACAAGTGTTAGGAGCCTGATAAGTTATTTTGTTTGTTCGCCTGAATTAGCCAGGTATGATGGTTGGCTCGTCCGGTTCATTTGATACAAAGACTCATTTTTCGACGAGGTATTCAGCTGGGTTCCAGGTGTGACTCCCGTAAAACCAAATTGGTTTGCACTTGAGTGTACTTCGCTTATCTAGGACTGTTCTGAATGTGCTCAACAGCTCTCTGCCTTACAATCACTTCGCTCTGGGGTGGTTTGTGATTTCCAATGCCTCTGTTAAAAGTCGCTGCGTTAAATTTCGTAGGCACCATCTTGTTCGTCCGCGTTTATTGGTTGTTTGGATCCCCTCCCTCCATTCTAGCGTCCAGTTCCTTCCTT
>NW_008751691.1:2047207-2052919 GCF_000715545.1 Opisthorchis viverrini | reverse complement strand
TGATGATGATGATGATAATGATGATATATCCCAAAGGGCTATGCCAAAATGGCTTCAATCGAGGTCTTTGCCATTCTGGGTGAAGTAGCCATGGTTGAGTCGGACGGACGGTATCGGGTTCTGTACGACGACAAAACGCAATTCGAAACTTCCTGATAGTATGATTAACAAAGGCCCACTTTTTAGAAGCATGAAAGGAACATTCATAAAGGTTGTTTACTTGGGAATTATGCGTCTAAATTACGGAAAAAGACCGCTTCTTCGTTGGAACAAGGGACAAAAGTGCATCAGTTTCGTCTAGCGACACCTCACTATGATTGAAAGAGACATATATATGAATATAAATCAAAATTTTGGTCACTTTGTTCTTTGAAGTGGTTTTACTTTTGATACTGGGTTTGTGCTTGCCATTCTGGTGGTATATTAGAGATTTCAGCTGTGCTACTCATTAGATTGAGCCGTAGTATATGGGGAATATCCTTAAACCAGTGGTTTGCGTCAAGTAAAGAAGTTTTATTGAGGCAAAGGACACGACCTAAATCGGCGTCTTTCAAAAAAACTTGCTTCTCACCAAAAGATCTAGATGGGTTCGAGTATGAAGTTCGTAGTGTTACGCATTCAGTCAAGTGTCTCCATTCTAATACATCTGAAAACCAACGTATTCACATTTTCCTTCGGAGTTTTTTTACCTTTGGTCTTCTTGTCACACAGACTGTCCAGCAACAGTCGCTGGTCGGGAGAGGGCCTGGAATGAGGATGAAGTCCTAGCAGGCCGAATGAATACAGCATACAAATGACAGCCTGTTCCTAGTTCCTTTTCTCTAAAGGATACCTGTAAGCTTTAATGCCTTGTGTATATGCAATCCTTTGTTAATCATAGTCTCTTTTTACTGAAAACGTTTCATGCCAATAACTTGAAGCGAGAATGATATAAGGAACTAAGTAGGGCGGTAGGCTTGATGATATTTACAATTCAGAGAGGTCGGCGCGCCCTTTGATCTGATCTTTTGACCGGGTAATCTCAGTGCAACCAGTTTTCCAGTGTGGGGTCCGCGTAATCCTCTGTGCATGGCTGGGGACGCCGCAATATTTGGCTGCTAATGGATTCGAGTATCTTCCCTTCGTCCGAATGAGTATCCAAAGTTGTTGGCACCACGGATTGAATATGGTGGGCTACCACTAAGTCTCCTTCCCACCCAGCCCCATCCTTCTCTTTACAGCAATACTTCCAGATAAAATATGGTTGTATGGCAGTGAAGCATCAATCCTTAGACGCTTATGCTGTTAGTGATAAAGAGGATGAGAACACGGGCGTCGTTAATATCCAGCGAGAGAAAATCAAGGAAGCTCTGCTTTCGAGAAATATCACTTCTGAAATAAAACTGGACGTAACAACCCTAACCGATCATCATGTGGATGAATTTACACGTCATATGGACATTTTTTGAAGCAACATACTACTTTTGAAGTTAAAGCAGTAGTTTAGATTCTGGCTTTTTTAAACCCGCTTTATGGGAAATTCAGTTTTCTAACTCATTTAAATAGTCAGTACCAGGCGCATGTGCACCCAGAACAAGGTTTGAAATTGTCGTTCAACGCACATGAGTAGTAGCGTACGACCTAAACCTAACTAAATGTTGTTATACTAAGGGTTAGACAGCCTTAACTGAAGCTTAAATACTTTGTTGAAGTTATAATACATGCCTCGTCTTACAGAATTCTCCTGTCCGAAAGTAATGCACAAATCACTCAACTCCTCAACAGGTCCTAGTGTCTGCATGGACATCGAAAGTTTTGTAGAGTTTTTACTCATCTGGGACCTTTTTCCCTCATCCCTCTGTTTAGAAACTTTGCAAAAGCAAGTACAATGCGAGTAATGATGAAACCGAAGAGAAAAATTTGAGTGCTTCTAAAGGACTAGCAATAAGCTCCTTTATCTTCCTCATTAAGTGATAATACCATCCAGTAAAGAAGGTACATAGAGAAATTCTCAATAGTTGCGCGTATATTTTTGAGAACCAAGATGGTTACTACCTGTGACCCTTTCACAGTTGACTCACCACTCTTCAGAAAAGGTCATCGGTCCTTCAAAGACCAGGCTAGAAAACAGAAATCAGCTGAATTTTATGCCATCGTTTTCCATGCTGCCAGGTCATTGGGTTTAGTCAGCCTCCGTTACAGATTCACCCGGATTCAGTCGAAGTCTTCCCAACTGGTCCACAAACGCCCGCCAGTTCTGTGGTCCCAATATTTCGGCTAGACTTTGCAATGGAGCAGTGCTCCTGTACTCATCCGAGCCAGTTTCACTTTGAACAATTCTATATAGGTCGGCAAATAGTGGCCTGGTCTTTACAAGTTTGCCAACCAAGGCATCATTGCGTTCATCTAACTCAAGTAGTGTCTGCACTGCGCTGTGCGTTGCCAACAAACTGTCAATAAGCTGACGTCTTCTTTCAGCCAATTCTGTGTTGAGTGTACGGTGTTGCATCTTGGTCTCCTCATAGGCGGTTCTCAGTCGGTTCAACTCGTCGACAATCAAACCGCCAAGCTCAAAAACACGGCCCTGAATAGTTTGTACTACCGTGGGTAACTCTTCAATTCGAGCTGCGCTGGCCATTCTCAAGATGTTATCTTCCTCTCCTGCTGACTTTCGACGATTTTGGAGCGTCTTTGGCCCCCCAAAACAACTACTTTTACGACCGGACAGGTGAAAATTGTCCCGTACTTGTTCTGACCACAAACTTATCACAAGGAAACTGAATTCGGCATGTCGGTGTGCCAGTTCACGTTGAACTTGCACCAGCCAGGTCAACCGCGCCACATCAGGTCCTAGCCTGTCTCTCAATAAATTATCTGCACCAGTGGCAGTGAACATTTCCGGTTTACCCTGTTCAATAATGGCTTCCAGCGTTTCACGTGTGGTCCTCGGAATCATATAATGCTCTGGTGCCATCGTCATAGACTGCATTGGAAGTTTGGTGGATGAGAGCACAGATCGTCCAGACTCCACTCCACTCTGGATATTCTCCTCTAACGCGGAAAGTTGATCCAGCAGTCTTAGATTGAACTTTTCACTAGTACGTAGAGCATTCATCAAATCCGCAACCTCTTCACGAATAATCGATAGTTCATTCAATGCTCGCAACAATGCCTGTTCGATGCCGTAGATCGAATAGTTTAGGCTGGCCATTTCACCGGTTATCTTATCGTACTCTTCCAAAGACTCTGAACATATTTCAAAAGCTGCCTGTAAATCCACCACAGGTTTGGAGATGTTTCGACTATCGGAATAAATGTACGGGTAATAGGACTTTGCCAAGTAGCGTATCGATTCCCCAAACGTAGACTTGACCACTCCGTCTCTACCCTGGCGAAGCCGAATTGCAGCTGACATTTCGGTCGTTGTTGAGTTACCACTGCCTATTTCCCTGTTGTGTAAATCCCCGGCTTTCTACTATTCAGTGTTCTTCTCAGTTTCTCACAGCACGGGTAGCATTTTCGGTGAACCGTAATCAAGCTTTGTACTGTTTGGACAGTGAAGCCAGCGTCAGTGTTATCGATTTTTTTGTGGAATATGAATAAAAATCGAAACGCCACGTGATTCGTCGGTCAAAGCCACTACTGATACAAGCAGTCAGTTCGTTGAATTACAAAGTTATCTTTCCAAAATGCTGGGGGAAGTTGGGATAGTTTCGAGACGCAGGCTAAATACCAAGTATTCCTGTTGGACAGTGAGCCTTCGGGCCTAAGGCCATATGTCACCTGTGCACAACGAATGAAACGTCTACTATTATAATCGGTTTTTCAGTTTGGTCGTCATAATCATCAAGGACAGCAACAACAGTGTTGACATTGATACTTTACTGTCGTACAACCTTAAGGTTCGTCTAAATATTTTAAAACCCTAGAGCGAAAAGAAGAGAACAAGAGTGGATGAGGGAGGGGACTTAGTGCTGGGCTATATCAAGAATTCTGAGGTGCTCGATCAGACAATCTGGAAAGAAACTGACAACCTGAAAGCCATTGACAGCGATTAACCGCCAGTTCTTGCAAAGTCCGCAGCCAAGCAAAGGTGGGTCCATGGGTACACCATCCTGGAATGCGTACAACACCAACAACACCACAAACTCCTCGTAACCTCTTTCACACACTTCTGCAGTCACAAACTGTCCACCTCGCGGTTTGCGCCGCTCTGACGTCGCTAGATGTAGCACATGACCAAACCACCATAGTCGGTTGTGCTAGGTGTTTTCCCGAATTGAATTACCTGCAGCACAACCAAACACCAGTTTTCTGATCACCTAGTTACTAACACGCTGATGCCATCCAATACCAGCCACGCTTCTGAGACATCGGTGGTCAAAAGTTGGAAGAAGCCTCACACCATCTATTCGCAGAAGCCACGTCTCGCACCCATACTCCAATACACGCGACCCTTAAAATCTAGTGATATGCCTTTTTGACGCCGCAAGTAACGCGACTTAGCCAACGTGATTCGAGTCATTTCCGTTTTCTAATAAGCGCTTTTTCCGATGGAGCTCACTACCCATCAGAACGATGAGTTACTAATTGCGGGAGTTCATTCTACACAGGTTTATCAGGATAGGTCGAGATTCATTGTTGCTGTTTGGTTTACCACGGTAGTCAAGTTTATAGGCACTATCGCGAAGGTTGCCCTTTTCCTTAGTATCTAAGCACGCATCTTAGGTGTCTGTAGCAGATCATTCCGAAAGTCTGCTTAATTCGAACGGATCGGGAGAGTGTGACATCCGAGAAAGGTAATAAGGGGCGGAACGTGAAGAATATCATAAACTAGCGATTCAGTTAAGTCTCTCGTGAAAACCAAATTGATTTGCAAATGGTGCAATTGTAGAAGTCAGTCCAGTTTGGGTTCAAGTAACACATGAGGTGCACGAAAACTCAGCGACTGCGCCTACCTGATGAGCCCCAAGAAGGGTGAAACCGGTCGTGGGCTGTCGAAGATTTTTCGGCGAATTTGGGAGTAGGTTCCTTTATGGAAGGAGAAACCTACTTCCTTCATTGGTTGCTCTACCATATGAATTCAGAGGCTTGCATAACCACAATTATGTTTTAACATCCAACGACTTACTATTCACATGTTCCATCAGTAGCTTGCAGCGTCAAACTGATATCAAAAGGTTTGGCATATTGTCTGAGTGTAATCTCCTGTTCGGTTTGAAAAACAAAAGTAACTGAACCAGGCTTTAATAATGCCCGCGGTGGAAGTGGGGTCTTTAGCCCCCAGACCACTACTGGTCAGTGGAGTGGATTTTGTGCTCCTGTCTTCGCTTTAGCATGGGAGCTGTAGTCCTTATTTGGAATCTGGGGTGCATGCTGTAACTGTTTAGTTTGACAGAATACTCTGAATGGTTAAGATTGTAACCTCGTTTCACAAAAATTCATGCTTTCATCGGTCAATGGAACACACTTATTTGTGTACTTCGTGCAGCGTCTTAAACCATTTCAGTTGATTTAAAGCTTCAGGATCTTGTTTAATCTCATGACGTAAACAGATTTCTTGGTGTACTATTCGAGTCCGTCACGAAGAGACTGGACCTTACCAGCCAAAGGCTTGGTTGAGGACCCTAATCGTCCTCCTGTCTTGTTGTGGGCGCCCTAGCAATATCCCAGCCCACGTGCAACCATGAATTGGACAAAAACAAATAAACTCATGCCACATCGGCCGTCGCG
>NW_008751691.1:2033227-2043841 GCF_000715545.1 Opisthorchis viverrini | reverse complement strand
TATGGCTGCCAACCGATGTCAGTGGCGTTCTTGTTGTCAGTTTCTATCCAGACTGTCTGAATGAATGTCTGGAGGTATAGGCACCTCGGAATGATTGTGTTAAGCTAGCAGTAAGTCCCTTAGCCGTCCACATTTATACTTTTCTTTACAATAAAGATTTCAAATAAATCATGGTTGTACGGCAGTGAAACATCGGTGTTGAACACTGATGTCATGCTGTCGATGATGATGATAATGATGTACTATTCAAGTATGCGGTGATGCAAACTGTGATACGAACATAGCCGAAAATGATCGCTCATTTAAGGTATTCTTCGGACAAATATGCTGCGTACATCCCGCCTCACCTTTTAGGTACTTTTTCCTATGTGTGTAAAAGTCATTTGACCTTCCTATTATTCAACTACCGCCTACCAAAAGGGAAGCTGTTGGAGGGGGCAATCTGAATGTGGGTTATTAGGCTCCTCTGACCAATTGTGAGACAAAATAGCAAGGGATCTTCCTGGAGGCACACTACGGCATACCCGTGTAAGGGCGGATACTGCTGATGAGGCATATGAGTAGTATGTAGTTTTCTCGCAACCCCGCTTCGAGTCTAATGGAAAGTGGGGTTTATTACGGAATTTGCGGAACTGCTTTGTCGCGTGATAGCCAATAAATATCCAGGAAAGTTCAGGAACATGCGTTCGGGAAGAAGACGGATATTCAATTTTTAAAAACTGGGTGCATGTGAGATATTTACTTTCCTGCCCTATAGTTTGTAACTGTTTAGTTGGTGTTTGCCAATAAGCAACTCACCAATGGTCATAACCGACGGCGGATGAAATTTCATCCATTATCTAGCTACTCAGACATCAAAAGTAGCAATTTCCTAAGTGTGATGGAGAAAACATATCAGCTCACCCCTAAAGGACGCCTGGTTTAAACATTGTCATTCGTACATCTATATATTTGCATTTCGTCCGTGGGACTCGGTTGCTCATGTGCACCTATTTCAATTGACAATTATTGGAAATCAAGCCGGTATGCCGGTATAGCCATAAAACTGCCCCCAATTTTTCACCCTTCGCTCTAATTCCCACCGGCTACAGGACATTCGTGTGGACGTGCTTGCAGCTCAACCCAAACCGTATGTGGCGTTACCTGTTGTGCACTAGTATCCATCCCACAGATGAATGCGGCATTCCACACGGAAAAAGGATATCAGCCAGGGGTGTGAGAATGATTGGACTTTGTTTGGTTTGGGCCGAGCACTGCTAACGGCCACACAGTCGTCGGGGAATAATGGACTTGTGGATTTGCGTCGCCAAGCTGCTTCAAGAGGGCATTCACGACAAAGTGCACCCACAGTGGCAACATGATCAATGGAACGTTCTTTCTGTAGCAGTCTACCACACACCAAAGAATCCGATGCGGAGTTCCTTGTTTCGTTGTTTGTGAGTCCAATATTCGATCCTCCTTGAGTTTTCCGGTTGAGCTGTTGGTCTTTTGCACGTAGGGTTGCGTAAATTGGGTCCAGTTCGATGCACCGGTTGATCGGATTTGCCGTGGAGTACCATAATTCCAGGAATTCTCTCCCGTGTCTCGTGCCTCCGAATGCCAAAATTTTTGCGTTTTCCAAGTTGAATTTGTGGCCTTCTTGGTCCTCGTGTATGGATATCAAGGACAGGGGCTCATACCTCCTGACGGCCGCGTTGTGTTCCAATCCATAACTTTGGATCCGCTACGTGGACGACACCTTTGCCATAATGAAACGGGATTCAGTATATGAGGCACATGAATGGCTCAACACCACTTTTGAAGATATCAAGTTTACAATCGAACTGGAAAGAAACAATCGACTACCATTCTTAGACGTTCTAGTGAACAGAAAGATGGATGGGACTCTGGAAACCTGTGTATACCGGAAGGAGACTCATACAGATCAAATCCTGAACTACAACAGCAATCACCCAGTAAACCACAAGAAGAGCTGCGTCCAAACCTTGTTCAAGAGGGCGGAGACACACTGCAGCACCACAGAACTGCGGAAGAAGGAAGAAAACCATCTACTCAGGGTATTCCAGAACAATGGATATCCAAGGAATTTTATCAAGAGAAGCTTGAAGAAGAAGACACCCCAACCACGGCAACAGCAAGAACAAGCCACCAGACGGGTAGTCCTGCCTTACATCAGGAATATATCAGAACTCGCGACCAGATTATTGGCTCAAAAAGGAATATTTGTGGCCCACAAACCGAATGCCACCCTGAGGAAATTAATCTCTAGACCGAAGGACAACCCGGACAAAACCAAGAAGAACAATGTGATATACCAACTCAACTGCAACAACTGCAACAAATTCTACGTCGGACAAACTGGCAGGAGACTATGCACACGAATAAAGGAACACAACGCGGCCGTCAGGAGGCATGACCCCCTGTCCTTGATATCCATACACGAGGACCAAGAAGGCCACAAATTCAACTTGGAAAACGCAGAAATTTTGGCATACGGACGCACGAGGCACGGAAGAGAATTTCTGGAAGCATGGTACTCGACGGCAAATTCGATCAACCGGTGCATCGAACTGGACCCAATTTACGCAACCCTACGTGCAAAAGACCAACAGCTCAACCGGAAAACTCAAGGGGGACCGAATATTGGACTCACAAACAACGAAACAAGGAACTCCTTGGAGGCAAATCAATAAAGGTCACAACCCGGGACTGGAAAGGACAAAGGTCACTCTAGCATCGACCAGATTACGACGGCAAGGGATGCCAAGCTCAACAGTCACGTGAGCATCAGCAAATGGGGACACAGGACAACGGAGCAACCGATGGAATCTCCCGAGCAAACAACTAATCGCGATCAAGGGTCATCCCTTTGCTGGCAGTACGTATATTAACACACGCACAACACTACCCAACGCACAACCACCAACCCACCGCTACACAATACTCCGCTCCATAATAACGCACTGATGATGTCACCTCGATTGGTGATGAAACGTTTGCAATCAAATTGCTCAGCTCAGCGAACAAGCCAACGAACACCATATATATCAGTCATATCGGTCGAGACATGTGGCCTAACCGATCTGATGTCGCGCTTCTTCACGTAACTTTACTAGTGTCACCTCATTATTGCTGTAACACTGAAAATAACTTTGCGTATCCTTGAAAGTTATTAGGAATCGCGGGATGCGTTGCTATCAGGCTGGTCGAAATCACTGCCTCAACAAGATGGACTCATGAGAACAACTTGAATCTGTTCACATCTGTGGTCTTGAAGTTTTTTTCAGGAAAAGGTGAAAGGGCGGAGTTTCGTCAGCCACCGAAGGCCCGGTTTCGACTCACTGAGTGAATACAGCACGACTGGGTCGTTCGACGTTCGTTTCGTCAGCCACCGAAGGCCCGGTTTCGACTCACTGAGTGAATACAGCACGACTGGGTCGTTCGACGTTCAGTGTAATAGTTCACCCCCACCCCACAGCACCAAACCCTCACGTGACTTTGGACCTGAGATCTGATGAGTCTCATTCACGAAGAAGCAAGTAGCAGATCGCTCATTCAAGACAAATTGCTTTTATTTGTGGTGGAACTAACTTGTGACAATAGCAATTTTGCGTGATTAAAAATGCCCATCGGTTCTCAATAACTGTATAATTTGGAGTTTATTTCTTTCACATTAGGAGAGTGTGACATCGACTGGAAATGAATCATATATTCATGCGAACCAAAATGAGCCCAAGTGGAGATGATTACTCAGAAAAGCGTTTAGGATTGATGATTTTGCAAAATAAACTGATCGGGCAGGTGACCAAGTCGCAAACCGACAGACAAATCGACCGGGAATGAAGTTTTCACCTGCTTTACCATGCAAACTACCAAAGAATCGTGATATGCGTTAGACTTCACACACGAAAGAGGCTGCAAACTCACAAAGTAATGCAAACCTGCTACTTTCAAGAAGTTAGTAGTCAAAACTTGCCCGAAAAAATCTGAACAATTCTTGCTTTCTGCGATCACAAACACGCTATTCCCCGGATTACAACGCATGAATGCAGAGAATTTCAGTCGGTCTTTCAACCCTGGTCGCTGGTTCGTACAGTGCCACCGAAAGTTCGTGCATTTTTTGGATATTTAAGGCAAAGAGATTCGCCGAACTCGTATGCGCAAAGTGCACAACTTTCGCAGTACACTGATGTGGTAGACGTCACATAGATAAAACAGAATTATTACCCAATGGTAGATCAACGCTTTGCAGTAGTACAACTGCTGAAATTCTTCATTTCCCGTACCTTTGAAATAACATTAACTGTGCGACATACTGTGAAAAGTTAGGTAAAGAGACTGTCTGTCCCAAAGTCAAATGAATCTGACGTACTTAATGTTTAATCAAGCTGTAATATCTGTACATACAGCCACCAGCACTTGGGGACTAAAAGGTTGCTGTAATTTGTTGGCTTCCATCCCCGCTTCCATAAAACAAGTCTAATGGGACCTCGTTCCAAACCGTGAACTTCTAGACGATGTTCCGTTCACGTTAGTTCACGAGCAATGCAAGATATAGCTTGAGTGGGACGGCGATCCGGCAAATGCATAAGTCTTCCCAAAGCAAGCAAATTTTGATACCTAAGACCGCAGTTGGATGAAGCACGGGAATGCAAATGAGCATAAAATAAGGTGAGGCCCATTGGTTACAACATTGTCAGACATAGCCTATTCTCACCCTCAATGGCGTTGATGCATCCAAGCTGTTGCCTTCAGTGCATGGCTTCCTTTCCCGATCTCCCTGAAGAAAATTCCTCTGACACCTCTGGACTATCACTTCCATCGGCAACCTCCTTCATTGCGTAACCGTCTACTTCTAGCTTCGCAGATTAATGGTGAACAAAATCGCGGTATCTTCATCCAGTGTACGAGCGGGTCTTACGGATAAATTTGCCGACGAATCGCTATTCCTGTTTCACTGGATGGTAAGATGTCAAGCAGTTCCAATGTTAGGATTCTATTCATGGGTCTAATTGTGCGGTTGCTTAGCTCATTACAGTCACTAGTGAGACAATAGAGGTTGGTTGCTCTGAACTATATGTCAGCTAAGGAGTTTGTAACCATTTTTTGCCAAACTGGTTTGATCTGTCGGTTAAAGCACCATTTTGTCCTCTTGAAGATCTCGAAGTTTGGCTGGTCTGACCAATTCAACTGGAACTATTCTAACTACTGAAAACTTGTCAGTAACTGGAAATATGAGTAGTTTGACAATTCATGGGGTGGTTCAGTCTGTAGTAATCCTTTGAGATTCTTTAGTTGCTGTATTGTGTTCTTTGGCCAGAACTCACTTAGTGTATCAAATGGATCATATCTTTTTCCTTCGTGAATCAGTTAACGATATACAAACTTTGTATTCACTTCACATCCAGGTCAACTTTCAGGATGCAAATAGTTTGATCGATACTGTGGGGTCTTGATGAACTTTCACTGAGTTTCTCAGTCAGAGCGGAATCAGGACAAATAGCGCCGCCGCGTAGACAAAGCGAAATCTGGATGATATATGGGTGAAGTGGCTTGTGAGCTAATCGACCCGGTTTAGAGCGACGTGTATTCGAAAACTAGAAAGTACGCCGTGGATCGACCGGGTGAGTCGCGTTTGAATTCATTTAGAAGACATCCAAAAGTTGTATACTTGGGATCACTTCAGGTGGTTGTTGTTGTGCTCTAAAAATGGCATTGTACAATGATCTACCCTGAGCTCTACACGTGTAGTTGCATGTGCTTCAGGAGGAGATGGTTGGTTTAAACTGGAGGGTGTTCTCCTGTGTCACTTGCTTCTTTGGATGTTGGTTCACCCGAAGCAGCGACTGAAACGGTCATATAACGCATCCTCAAGCTGCAAGCAAAATGGCCTCAGCATTCGGCAGGTAGAGGCCCAGCTTAAATTACACCATAAAACGACAAATCTCTTCGTGCAGATGAATCCCAGACAAGTCAGACTTGATCAACAGAGTCCTGCCACCTCCATTTCTTGTGTATGATGCAATTATGTTGCTGTAAGCAGAAGGTTTTCATCTTGACAACCTTTTGAGATACACCATAATAGACAAGTTAGATAGACTGAGTACCTTTTTAAAAATACAATCAGCAGTGAGTGCGTTGAAGTGGGACTGAAAAGAAATCGGTAATTGACCAGGTTCTCCGAACTTGGCAAACAGATCAACAGTCACCAGGATCAATTGCCAGTGAATGCATCCGAACTACCAATATTCCACCACACTACTGAACTGAGCCCGGTTCCATAACGTCCCTCATACCTGACTTTGGTTTTATCAACATGAGTCCAGGATCAGAGTTTTAAGGCCTGCAGCATCCTCTATCAGAAGCATGCCTATTTTTGACAGCCATGTGCCGTGTTAAAATTGTTGTATAATCATGATTTCCGGTGTGCGTTTCTTTCTTGACTGGGCTGAATGAGAGGCCAAGAACTGGTCTCTCCTGAGACCATACTTTACGTAGTGGGAGATGGCTGTACTGTTCTTCAGTCGTCTGAAACCCAAATACTATTGTAATTGTCGGTAATAAATGGTGAGGCTTGGACCAGGAAGGGACATGGGGTTCTAATTTCGCTACGGATGAAGTTACGATTTAGTCCCCGATTGGGCATCTAAGTGAACCTCATTTTCTTGTCTGAATTTTTGTAGCTAATTCATTCTCCCTATTCTGGTCAACAAGAGTTGAACAAGGTGAACAAAACCTTGATACTGCCTTCAAAGAACCTTCACTATGTTATGGGAATTCAGTGATGCAGTCGCCTGTTTTTCAAGTTCAAGGAAAGTGGAGAAATACACTCATCTCTAAATCAATTTGGTTTTCACGAGACACTCAACTGGATCTCTCGTTTATGATACTCTACAACTGAGTGTGTTTCTCAAAAGCAGTTCAATTTAGGTTCAAGTAGAACATAAGGTTGACGGAAACTCGGGGACTGCGTCTACCTGATGAGCCCGAACTGGAAGGGCGAAACCGGTCGTGGGCTATCGAAGAATTCTCAGCAACCGTGTGAGAGTTTACTTCAAGAAATCTTCTTTCTACGCCTGGCTCATGCATGCTGACATGGAACTTTCCTTGGGACCAAGATCATTGTGAGGTTTCAAATGTAACTGAACGGTCTGGAGTTCACCAGACCGTTGATTTCAAATGATCATTGTCACCTGGCCACTGGGTCACAGGGTACAGAAAAGTCTAGGCCTGCCTCAATTCAGTAAACCACAGGGACACAGTCGGACATCTGTTCTTAGTTGTCACACAACGATTCGCTATGGGTGAAACGGTGATACTACTGATGGGGAGGCACGCGAGTAGTATGGGTTATTCGTAGAATTTCGCTTTGCGTCTATTGAAAAAGTGAAATCTGTTGCGGAATTCGTGGAGCCACTTTGTAACATTTGCTTGGATTTGACCGACGAATGAGTGGAGTCAACGAATCTCCAGGAAAGTTCAAGAAGACTCGTTCGGGAGAATTTCGGTGTCCAGTTTTTGTGACTAAGATGCAGATTAGAGTTTTGCTTCCCTGTTCAATGGTCTGTAACCGGTCAGTTGGCATTTCCTGGTAAATAACTCCGCAGCGAAGGCCTTCTTCCTTGCTAAACCATTAGTGGAACTGACCAGTATGAAACTCAAGTCAATCGATAATTACGACAGAGGGGTCAGTTGCCGCAGCGCTCACTATGCGTCTTAGTGGTACCGATACCCTCTCGGACTCACGAGACGAAGGCAGTTGTACGGCTGACGAAGCAATCGGGCAACTGCAGTGTGATTTTCTATCCTAATCGCACGAGGAAGAGGATCGTAAATTTCCCGTAAAATGGATCTTGTCTGGTTCCCAGGTACCTGCAGCCGCATGTATTGTCTTCAGATGGGCATGAATAACAATCACGGCGGCTGTGGAGATGTACTACACCACTGGTGGGCCGGATCTACATTGTGCGCTCAGACTGACCAGCTTTTTTAATCTATCTTATTCGTTTTAAAAGCCGCTGAGGAAGCTCTTTTCTGAGCTGGCCTTTAACGGGCATAAAGTGAACGACATCATGTAGCTGTGAATATCATCTGTTTGGTGAGTGACCATTAAGTGTACACGATGACTAGATAACCGCAGCTGTACCTAGCAATATCGATTCACCCGTGAGGCTGACAGATTCAAATAAGCTATGTTGTGAATGTTAATCATGAAATCACATCACTAGGAACGTTCATTTTCAAAGATGCATTCACGTTGAAACATGAGAGCCTTGAACGTCGGCTATTTGTATGAACCACTGAGCATAGGAAAAAAAAACAAAGAAAAATCTGTAGGCGTAATACATACGGTTGCTTAGAATTCGTCAACGGCCCACGACCGGTTTTGTACTTCTTGGGGCTCATCAGGTAGGCACACTCCCCGAGTTTCCTTGGACCCAATTTGGACTATCGAAGAATTTTCAGCAACCTTATGAGTAGTGTATTGCGTTCATACATGCATCGCTCTATCTCGAATATCGCGCTGACTGAAATATGAGGCGGTCTGTTGCTGCTGCTGCTTGAAAAAAGCATAAACGAGGGATTCAGCTTGGTTCCAGGTGAGTCTCCCCCCCCAAAAAAAAAAAAGAAAAACAAATTTGTCTGCAAATGAATGCATTCCGCTGAAAAAAGGTCTGCTTTACAACTAGTAGTCCAAAAAAGAGATTGACTGTTATTCTGAAGAGAACTGACCCCAGCTGTGTATCAAAGAATTTCAGCAACCTTATGAGTAGTGTATTGCGTTCATACATGCATCGCTCTATCTCGAATATCGCGCTGACTGAAATATGAGGCGGTCTGTTGCTGCTGCTGCTTGAAAAAAGCATAAACGAGGGATTCAGCTTGGTTCCAGGTGAGTCTCCCCCCCCCCCCCCCCAAAAAAAAAAAAGAAAAACAAATTTGTCTGCAAATGAATGCATTCCGCTGAAAAAAGGTCTGCTTTACAACTAGTAGTCCAAAAAAGAGATTGACTGTTATTCTGAAAAGAACTGACCCCAGCTGTGGCACGGACTTTTTCCTGACCCTAGCAATGGCAAATAAGTGGATAAGTAGGCGGAAATCAAAGCAGAAAATCAATAAGGTTCACCGTAGGTTAGAAGGTCATGTTTTTTTTAAAAAAAATCTGCCTTTCAATCGACTCTTAAAATCTAATTCTTGGTGCACCTGCTATCGCCTGTTCCGTGCGTGTTAGACCCCTTACTTATCAGCACAGGTGTTAGCTCCACTCATTCCTACTTCATTCAGACTTTGATCCGTTAGGAACCAATGACTAACACATTTATTTTTTAGCTTCATTTCTTCGTGTTATTTACAAGGTTTATGAAGTTAGCGGAAAAATTGTATTGTTCACAAGTGCATATTTACCCAATGCCTGTGCATCTGCCAAATACCGGCGGCTAGATACAAGCACGATATCGTATTCCACGTAGAGTAAAACAAACACATCAGTGGTCGATAAATGGAAGAACGAAAGCGACTGCTGGGATGCCTGTTTGCTAAGACAGTGTTTGGTGTTCAACGTGATTACACACTGTATAGCATTTGTTTTGGTTAATGAAACTTGGCAATGAGGCTGTGTCACTGTGTACGAAGCAATCAGACTAGCTAACGTTCGGTCTGTCAGTTTTGTTCACTGTACCGCGTCTACTCGAGAGTATGCAATACACATTTTCGATAATAGAACAATTTGAAATCTTGTTAACGATCGCATGAATAACAACTATCTTGTCATCCGCAATCACGCCAGTCTGAGTTGTGCGGCGTGGATGCATGCCATAAAAATAACCAATCAGCACCCACCTTACAGAAATCTATCATCAAGAAGACCCTTTCAAAAACTGCTTCAACGAGATAACTCCGAGTTGGATGGTATCATTAAAGGAGGGATTCATTCGAATGAGCACAACATGAGCACAAATTTGACACTCCGACCATGCCTCGTAAGGTGCTCGATTGGGAAATCCGAGAACTCTCTTGCGCGTTGCTTGACAATTGGGAATTTTTCGCTAAAATTTCCTCCTGAGCAATACAATATACAATACAATACAATACAATACAATGAAATGAAATACAATACAATACAATACAATATACGAATGCTCTCAGGTTCTGATCCGCTCGGTGGTTTTGCTTCCTATGAGCTTCACTCAGTTCTTCAAGCACCCAATAAAGCCCTTTGTAAGTGGCGAACATAGTCGGTTGTGATAGTATTAGGAGAACCAGCTCCGAAAGTAACGGGACTACATAACAGCCAATGGAATAGCCGTCTTCGTTGACACACATTTCATTGGTTGCTCTTCACTTGCCCTTGACAGATGAGTTGTAGTCTTAGCATCACTTTTTTCACCCGCTCGTACGCGACAGGGGTCAATTGATCATTGGTTGGTTGATCATTGATTTTTTCTGGTTCGGCTAAGCGCACCAGGCTATCCAGACCGGTGTTCACGGTAATAAGAAGGCATTATGGAGACTGGTCCAAAACAGATGGCCACTTTATGAGCACAATCTGTTGGTCACGCATTGGTAATCAGTCGTCCATTTAATCCTCCCCTCCCCCCCCCCCCAAAAAAAAAA